>NW_027280255.1:0-202382 GCF_046629955.1 Centroberyx affinis
TGTCTTACTGTTTTGTTTTACTGTTTTCTGGTCTTATTATTGTGTTTTTATGTCTTAATGTTTCTTTTTTTTTTTTTTTTTTACTATTTTCTGGTTTTATTTCAACTATTTTACTCTTGTGAAGCACTATTTGTGTTGATTGTAATGTTTAATGTATGTTTTTAAATGTGGACCCCAGGAAGACTAGCTGTGCTTTAGGGCAAAGCTAATGGGGATCCTAACAAATAAACAAATAAACAAATAACTTTGTGAGTTTGCGCTGTGAAAAGTGCTCTATAAATAAATAAACTTTACTCACTTACATCTTCTTTAGGCAAAGTAAATTAAACAAACATACTAATATGAAAGCATACAAAAATCTTTCATTAGTATAACAATACTGGAGATATTATTTGAGATTGAATGTCTTGGTGTAGCCTTAATATTCAGTCTGTTGATAGAAATAAAAGTAAATAAGGCATTCCTTGTGTTAAAGCCCAACACCAGAGGTGATTTGAGAGTTTTATGAGCAGAAATTATAAAATGCCTCCCGTAATTGAGAAAAGTCATGGGAAATTATGATTTCCAGGCATTCCACTTGTTAAATTTAAACTAATCATTAATTTCTCCACACATTTGCAACACGCGGCACATTCACACGCAACACGACCAAATAATTTGTCCAATCTGAATTAAGCCTCCATGGTGTTTTTCTGTCCTGTAGGATTATTCCTTCTCTGCTGCCGAAGTTCATCAGAGGTCCCAAAGGCCCGGAGTCCAAGATGGCAACCAGGATGAAAGTTGGTTCGTTACCTTTTATTGATGTTTAGATTGATCACAAATACCAGATGATTGTTTAATTAATGATAACTGCATTGTACCTGTAATATCTGAAGGGATCTATCTTGCCAATGACAAATAGTATTTTCCCCATGTAGAATTGGTATAAAATTGCCATATCTAAACGCTGCAGCTTAGTTGTATGTGTGATCTTGTGTAAATCAAAACCTATGGCGTATTTTCTCGTTCTTTATCTGCGTGTATCAGGACTAGTTTGGGGGCAGCGGGGAGAGCCGGGTCAGGAAGAATGATGCTCAACCAGCTGATCAGAACGATCAATCCCTTTAGATGTAGTAGCAGCATTCCTTCAGTGTTTCAAAATGTGCAGCGACTGAGTTGAAGTCCGTGCAAAAAAGCAGTGAGTCTGAATAAAGTGAATAAACCTCCAGAGACCAGCAACTCCATTTAGAACATTTAGTGAAAAACAAAATAACAAGATTCATCAATTGCCAATCATTTGTCTCGATCGAAAAACTGTGCTGCTCCATGGACTTTCTCACTCCAACTGAGTCTGATGACAGTGACGTCAAGGGTAAACATAAAGGAGCATTTCAACTAAATGGAATGTATTATACATAAGGAACAATAGGAAATCTCATGTTCGATAATAATCAACAAATGTGGCTATAGCACAAATTAACTATTCAATATCGCTAGTATTTCGATGAGCACTATTTTCATTATTTCAAATATACAAATCCATATTTCAAAACATTGAACTTAGAGGAGTAGTAAATTCAAGTACTCTGCTACACTACTTTTATTTTTGGATGTGCTACTTTTTCCTCTAAGTTCAGTGTTTTGGTTAAGCAAGTCTTCAATCAAGTCTATTTTGGTTGATGTGTACTTCTACCTCCACTCTTAATATCTCAAAACGCCCCCCCCCCCCCCCCCCCCCCCCCCATGCAGAGGATGTCCAGGAGCTGGCTCTCTTCAGGCACTTGTCAGTCAAACTTCAGCAGACCAATGGGGAGCGAGAGGAAGACACGGACCAGTGGTGGGTGGTGGAGGAGTGTCCCCCGGGTCCCGCCCTCCCCGACCGCAGCTGCCACAGTATAGAGATGGTGGTGTTCAACGATAAAGTCAGTCCCTCCAGCCTGGGGTTCCTGGCTGGACACGGGTGGGTCACATTTTGACTGTCAGGGAATTCTCCTGAATATAAACTTGGTTTCTCTGAGGCCGCTCTTTGTATTAAAATTTACTACCACCAGAGGTGGAAAGTAACTAAGTACATTTACTCGAATACTGTACTTAAGTACAATTTTGAGGTACTTGTACTTTACTTGAGTATTACCATTTTATGCTACTTTATACTTCTACTCCACTATATTTCAGAGGGAAATATTGCACTTTTTACTCCACTACCTTTATTTGATAACTTAAGTTAGTAGTTACTTTGCAGATTCAGATTATTAATACAAAATATAATCAACTAATAGTGGAATAATAGTGGAAATCAGCCCCACCTTTCCAGATGCAACATTAAAGTGATGCTTACACATTAATGCATCAATAATTATAGGTCAATAATATAATATATACTGTATTATTCTGAAATGGGCCATTCTGCATAATGAGTATTTTAGTTTTGTTGCTTTAAGTACATTTTGATGCTAATACTTTTGTACTTTTACTTAAGTAACATTTTGAATGCAGGACTTTTACTTGTAACAGAGTATTTTTATACTGTGGTATTTGTACTTTTACTTAAGTAAAAGATCTGAGTACTTCTTCCACCACTGACTACCACACATACCAGGTTCCTTTAATTGACTATTTAACAAATATGCTCACCGGCCACTTTATTAGGGACATCTGTTGCTATGGCCTTTATCATAAGAGACAACAACTTGTGTGTGGTGAGATGCCGTTCTGCACACCACTGTTGTAAAGAGTCTGCCCACTCTCCTCTGGCCTCTCTCATTAACAAGGTGTTTTCAGCCACAGAACGGCTGCTCACTGGATGTTTTTTGTTCATCGCACCTTTCTGTGTAAACTCTAGAGACTGTAGTGTGAGAAAACCCCAGGAGGGCAGCTGTTTCTGAGATGCTGAACAAAGACGCTTAGATCACACATCTTGCCCATTCTAATGTTTGGTCAAACAAAAACACTAAATCACTTCACCATGTCTGCATGCTTTATTGAGTTTGGAGGAGCGGGCTATTTGGGTTAACGAGTAGGTGTACCCCATAAAGTGGCCGGTGAGTGTATTGTCATGATGTAAGGTGATTTTTGGGAAAACCTTGCCATGATGTTTTAGGTAACAGTTTACAATAAGGGTCACTAAGTTAAGGGTTAGTTAATGCTTAATAAGTTAATCAACAGTTAACTAATGTGTAATTTACTAATGGTGTTCATGTTAACTAAGGTATTAATTTATACATTATTTAATAGTTTATAAAGATGACTCTTAGATAATGTATAAATTAATACCTTAGTTAACATGAACACCATTAGTAAATGATTACCAGACACATTAGTTAACTGTTAATTAAGGGTTAGTTAACTACACCTTAACTTAGTGACCCTTATTGTAAAGCGTTACCATGTTTTATCTGAAAGTTAATGTCTAACTGCATTCTCTTATTTACTTTCTGTGTTGTTTTTTTAATTTGTCCTTTAATGTACATTTCCTTGACTCTAAGAAAACACACACACACGCGTGTACCAGTGACCCTCCCCACCTATTCAGTGGTAGGGGAAACTAATTCTCTCTCTCTCTCTCTCTCTCTCTCTCTCTCTCTCTCTCTCTCTCACACACACACGTTTTAACCCCTCCGTGCTCCACCGCAGCATCGTGGGCCTGTACATGTCGGTGGTGCTGGTCATAGGGAAGTTCGTGCGGGAGTTCTTCAACGGGATCTCCAGGTCCATCATGTTCGAGGAGCTGCCGTGCGTCGACCGCGTCCTGAAGCTCTGCACCGACATCTTCGTCGTCCGGGAGACGGGAGAGATGGAGCTGGAGGAGACGCTGTTCGAGAAACTCATCTTCCTCTACCGCTCGCCGGAGACCATGATCAAGATGACCAGAGAGAAGAAGGACAGCTAGGGTCGGGCTGCGGACCGCATCTCTCCCAATGAGAACTGAACGATGAACTCAACATGGGAGTATTAAATCAAATAGAATTCACTGCAGTAGAGTCGGGGGCATCTTTTAAATCACTTCTTGAAAACATAATTTTGTCGAAAAGCTTACCTTTAATCCTGGTCTGATTTTAGCCCAGTTGCCTCATTCATTATAGAATTTTTAATTTTCTATAAGATTGTGATTTATTTATTGTCATTTATTATTATTATTGTTTGTCTTTTTGTCTCTTTACCTTCAGTTTTTAATTTTGCACTATGTTTTATTCCTTGGTTTTGAAAAGTGCTCTATAAATAAAGTTTATTATATTATTATTATTACAATAATTCACTTTTAGTTCCGTCATTTCAAATTGAAAACTGCAATTGAAACTTTAACTGCAGTTCTGAAAGGCAAATGGGGTAGCAGGTTGGTCTAGTGGTTTTTCATCTAGGTGGCGCTGTCTACACAGTAGCTGACCTCTGACCTCCCTGGACAGGGCAGGCAGAAAGAGAATATCCTTAAGGGGATCAATAAATCATCTCATTCATTCACATTTCTTTCAGTTTTCAATCTTAACTTGACAACGCTCATCTAAAGTTCATTTTACAGTTGATTTGCTCACTCTCCATGCTCTGTTTAATTTCTTACTAAAAACAAAATGAATGTCAGTTTCCTGCAAGGACTCTCCCTCATATTTGCTGAATATATGATGGACAGAGAAGAAGTATTTTACAATAATTAAGAACGCAATTAATCAATACCCACCAAAAAAATCTACAGACTGCAGTTTAAAGAATGAAGTGCCTGTAGTTCTCCTTCACTAAACATTATGCAATTTTCTCTTCACTGTACAACGCATGCATTTCTAATTATGGTTTTTGATTCAGGTTTTTACAAATGTATATTATACACAAAATACCCCTCTGTCTTATTTGGATTCTTGAAAGAAACCTCCCATTACATTTCTAGAAACCCTTGATATTACTCATGGATCCACACACATTTACCTCTGTAAATACCATTTTTCTGTACGTGTGTATGTAGCCTAGTGAACGGTTTAATTTATATCAAAATAAAAATCCTTAATGACCAACTAAGCTTTAAAGTGTCTTACTCTGCAATGCTGTAAATAAATAAAAATAAGGCAAGTATACCATCAAACACAATGTAGTTCCAATTTCCATATCTTTAATACAGTTTTAATTACAAATGAAAAGGGAAAAAACAGCAATTCATTTATAGGTCCCCAGTCTCTTAACAGATCTTCTTGATGTCATCCATTCTTCCTTTTCATCCAATCACAACACGGTGTGCCGGGCGGGACGGTGACAGGACCTCGTAACTCCGGGAAACAAACTATCTACACCATGGGTTCACATCCTGGAAGGAGAACAGAGGGGCAGAAAGTATTAATAGTATTCTCATTACCATGGATTTTACATGTTTGATTACACAACCATTGATCTTCCAATATGTGGTGTGCCATGGCGAGGTGATGTCATTTAATCCTGTGAATACAGAGCAACCTCACTGATCTGATCATTTTGACTTGCAATATGTTTGGGTGACAAATACAGACTTCATGCTGAATCTTAGGACATATGAGCAAATTATTATGAATAAAACAAAATCTAGATTTACTATGTAGAGTACTGTACTAATTCTATAAAAAGGGGAGGGCTTCCTGTAAGGGCGCCTGCATCACACAAAAATGTACTTAAAGTAGTTTTCTTTCCAACCAAACGCTACTCAGGCCAATTTCACCAATTAGTTCCTCCTATCTAGTTGAAGCTGTTAATCAATGATATCAGCTGCTGTAGTGTTTGGTTGGAATGGAAACCTGTAGACTGCTCCATGGCACAGGACTGGACAGCACAGGCTTAGAGGGAACATATTATTAACATCAGTAAATTCAGGTCTACTGTGGCTCCTTGCACCAGTTTGTCAGCAACTGTTCCTTGATCCCAGGTTAATGTTGCAGATGGCTGTAGTATGTTACAACTTTTAGTCTGCATGTGACAGCTCAAAGATATGATCTAACAACCGACTTGCTAAAATGCATGTTTTATCTTCACCAGCTAGGATTAACATTGCCCAAGTTCACCGACGAAGCGACCTTGTCCGGACAGACAAACTGTATGGATCCGTAATGATGTGAATAATGCGTTCATGACGACAGACCATGTTATTAACATTAACTAGATGGTAACTACGCTTCTCATTCATTTAACTTACATGCGGCTGGTTTGGGTTTGAGGACTTTGACGCTGCTCTCTGCGGCCCGCACTGCCTCGGCTTTGAACTGCGGCTTCATCGCAGCGCGCACCGCGCTGGCGCAGATAGCGGAGAAGCGGATGTAGCTGCGGAGAGGACAGACAAGAGCACCGAGTCGTTAGCGACATGCTAAAGGACAGAAACGAACTAACACAAAAAACACTGAAATCTGCTGTGAAAAACACCACTACTCCTTCGCTTACAAATGAAGGACACCCTATCCTTACAGCCTGTCACATTAAATGTCGGTTAGTTATTAGCGCCATACACGCATGGACTGGAAAGCTAACTAATGCTAGCATGCTTGGTGCAGAGCTTTCTGGAGGATTTAATGAATTGCATGACAGCAAAGCTCTTTAAAAGCCATTCAGTCCAAATGATAACTCGTTCAAATCAAAGATATTACGATCAATATAGACCACAAAGGTACTTATATAGATATTTTTTACCTTAGGCCTGCCTGTCTCCAGTATGCGACCATCTTGGCTGTGTTGTGGCTTCAAGGACAGGTCGGATATGTGCGCGATTACGTCATAAGAGCTACGCTCGGTAACGCTGGGGCTTTTTCCAGCCAGTAAGAATAGTTCTGGTTCATGATTGACAGTCAGTTGTCCTGCCTCTCTTCGTTGACAGCTCACACCCACCTTTCTACTTTTCATAATAGTCATCAGTTATTATCATAATTCGAGTGTGTGTATGTCCTGTACGTGCACAATGTCTGTCTTTTATTTTCGGGATTATTTTATAACTCAGAAAAAAACACAGATGCTTTTAGTCCCCGTCCTGATCTATACTGCACGCATTTCATATTTCTGCCACCAGGAGGAGTTTAGCTGTCGAGGCATCACTGAAAGCTTTTCTCCTTCACTCCCTCCTTCCTTCCAAGCCGCGGTCACGCTGTCATAAGTCGCCGGCTCCCAAGCCCTGACAGAAAGGCCTGTAAAACATGAAGATCTGGGCGTCAGAGCACATATTCAAGTGAGTGGTTTACAGTCTGTGGTGTAAGGAAATGTCTCATTCTTATGTATCTTTGACATAACTGAGAGCGTTTGTTTGGACCAGTTTTTGTTCTAAAACGGTTTGGCGTAGCTAACTAGCCTTCTTCCGTAGCTTACAGTTAGGTAACGGTACTGTTAGCACAAAGAGTTAGGTAACAATGTCACCTGACGCTTCATCGTTAACGTCAGACTAAATTTAGAAAATGTTAATTATAGTGCCAGTTATTTTTCTTGGACTTCTTTAATTTTTTTTTATTAAACGCACCCAACAGTCTCTTTATGTACAACGAGCATTGACAGTAAACTGTTTTAGTTAACGTTAGCTAACTTTAGCTTGCCGCTAGCCAAAGAAGGCTAACAGCGGCTATCAGAAGCTACAGTTGCTAACATTAGCCCAGTACTCAATTATTTTAATAAGTAATAAGATGTTTTTATCGTGTTACATGGCAACAGAAAGTAACGGAATTCACGTGAATTCACGTGTCCCGTGTCTGAATCACGGGAGGAACCTCCTTCATTGAATTTCACATTATATACCGTGATCATTACGTAACGGCCCGTCGGCTGTCAGGCACGGTCTGTGTAGGATTACAATGATCCCGCTTTACTTCTGTATTAGATATTTGTTTAACAGTAAATCATAAGTATTCAGCAGCACTGATAGTAACATGTAGCGTCCAGCCGCTGTGGTCACAGCTGTGTTTTTGGTGAAGTTAAGCTAGTAGATAAATCCCTGTTTACACTCAGCACTGTGCCGAAGGGGCGTCCAGTATAGAAAATAGACTGGATGGACATAAACACCCTGATGTCCAGAGCTTTCCATGTTACACAATGGTCAAAAGTTTAAACGATACATTTTGTCTTATTGGTAGGTTCAGAAAACCTGATACAATAATCTTACAAGGCATTGACACTAGAACATACCGTCAAGGTCAGGTTGAAGCACCTTCTGGTTTACTGAACTGGTGAGCCCAGCATAGGATCAGTTACTGAAGCAATTAATAATGTCCATGCTAATTGAACATAGCCTAAACATTAAAGACAGCGTATATGTCAGGTTATGGAAAGCAAAATCCAGAACCGTCTTTAAATTGGGCCATGTATTACACATTTGTGTACGAATAGCAATGCATCACCACTCACAGCAACTCATAGCCTACATGGGCCAAATTTGGCTAGTAAGCAGAGCGAGGGTTGTGCCTAAAGAGACTGTCCCGTGCCTGGAAGGTCATAGGTTTGTTTCTTGTGTCCATGTTGTGATCATCCATTTAAAATCTCAGTGTCCATGTTTCTTGATGATATTGTTGGTAAACAAGACTATTATTGTTGAAGACTAAGTGGGAAGATATGAGTGTATAATATGCTAATACAGGCATTTTTACACGCATCATTTATGGTTGTTGTCATTGTTGATGACGAAGACATTCATGTTCAATATACTGTACAGCTCCTACCAATGGTTTTATCAATAGCTAGACAAGACACCTGTTTTAGGTTACAGTTGATGTCTGATGTTACATGATCATAGGCCTGCTCCTCCTAACGCCAATATTGGTTTTAACAGCCATCCATGGGAGACGGTGACCAATGCGGCAATGCAGAAGTACCCCAACCCCATGAACCCCAGTGTGTTTGGCGTGGATGTGCTGAACAGAAGCGTGGACACGGCCGGACGGTTACACAGCACCAGACTGCTCAGCACAGAGTGGGGGCTGCCCTCCATGGCCAAGTCTGTAAGTTAGATGATGAAAGACGTTGCTGAACTGCAGGGAGGATATTTTTGTTGTTGTCGGTTTTTTTTGGACCAAACCTGAGTTCTCTCCTTTTCCCCACAGATCATTGGCGCAACAAGAACATGCACTTATGTCCAGGAACATTCAGTGGTCGACCCCAAAGAGAAGACCTTCGAGTTGAAATCTACAAATGTGAGTTGGACTGACTTTGATCATTGCTATTAAGCACAATATCTTTAAGGGCCATAACTGATTGATGCTGACATGAAGTGACATCCCTCTTCAGTCTTCAGTCTGAACAGCAGAGTCGTCCTCCTTCTAATTTTGTGTAGATACACTTTCAGCCCATGCCAAAGGGTCTAGTTGTAACAAAACAGGTGGAAATGCTGTGAGCTATTGTCAAAATTCAAACCAGTCAGATTTTGCTTGGGTGGAGCTCTGCACTGGTGCTCACTTGTTTACTTAGTAGGAACAACCAAGGAAGTGAACTCTGAATTTCAAAATTGCAACCTTCAGCTCCGCCCCTAAGATTTTTTCCAGACCTCTTAGTGTGAACCAGAGATGTGCCGAAGATTATTATCCATCTTCTGTCGTATGATGAAAACTCATCTCTTCAAGAAGTACTGCACATCTCCCTCTCTTCCCGAATCACATCCCCTTTCTCATATCTTCCTTGTCTACTTGATCTAATGTACTTTTATCTTGAAGTTACCTCCCTGCTTGGGTTTATTTCTTTTCCTAGTACTTGTTCTCTTACATGACCATCTAGGTTCACAGGATTATTGTCAGGGCAGAATGGCTCTGACCCTGCAGTCCTTACTAGTTGCTTGTAACATTGGTGATTTAGGAATTGAAGCTTATTTTTCCATTGCATTCATTGTAAATGCTAAATGCCTAAAATGTGATGTCAAAACACTAATTCATACCTTATTTTGTTCTTCCAGATCTCCTTCACTAACATGGTATCTGTAGACGAGAAGTTGACGTACAAGCCGCACCCGCAGGATCCTGAAAAGTAACTGATATACTTGATTTTTTTTTCTTCTTAAATACCAACGGTCATTCACAGTGTTGAATATCTATTTTCTTGAACTAGGGGTTTGCACATACTTTTTTATGAAACCATTCATCATTGCTCAAGTGTTCACTAGCTAATACAATAGATACCAAGACTTTTATAATGGTTTTGATTGTAAAAGGATATCATTGTGGGGGAACAAAGAGGGAAGAAAAGCTTGAAACTGAACAATAAAATGTGATAGACTATCAAACTTGTTAAAATATCTTTCTATCAAATAGCCATTGATGGTAATTGACTAGGGAGGGGATTAAAACTACAAAAAATGTTTCCCATAGGTCATATATTTCTAGTTATTTTCATAGGATTTGTTGACAGTAAGCAATGCATTAAAAAACACCAGCCTTATCCTTTAAGCATGGTCTTCTATTTTTCAACAAGTTCTCACAAGGATTTATGTTTAGTAGTGTCAAATTTATGCAAACTGATGATAGATTAGATTACATGATTAGTTGAAACTTTAATGATCCTCTCATTTAATCGTATGATGATAGGGTAACAATGTGAGATGCTACAATATAAAGTACTGGTTCTAGAACAACTCTAGCGTAGTTAGCTGTTAAGTGACTTTTATTTATGATGTGTGATTTTTGTTTGGTCAGGACGGTGCTGACCCAGGAGGCTTTGATCACTGTAAAAGGCATCAGTCTGAGCAGCTACCTCGAGGGCCTCATGGCCAAGACCATCTCTGTCAACGCCAGCAAGGTAACATGACCTTAAATTTACATTTCCTCTCCCCTGGCATCTGTCACTTGTCATCTTTTCGTTTTTGTTTTATGTTTTGTTTTTAACTCTGTAGCACTCGTGAGATTCACTGTGAATGAAAAGTGCAGTACAAATTATTATTATTATCATAGCATTACGCCTGTTACTCGTTCAGTGTGGAGTAATATTGTGTTATGCTACAAACAGGCATATAAGTAACACTGGACTCCTTCTCCTCCTCTGTCTGTCTCAGGGTCGCGAGGCGATGGAGTGGGTCATCAGAAGATTAAACACAGAAATCGAGGAGTTGGCGGCGACGGCTCGCGGCACCATGCGCGTTCCCATGGCAGCAGCTGTGGCAGACAAATGATCGCCCTCCCTCCTTCCTACTTCTACTTCCGCCATCTTGAAACGATGGATCTTTCAGACATTTTCCCCTCAAAGGGGAACCCATCTCATCCGCCAGCACAGCCTAATGCCACCCCCGTATTTTGGCCCTACTTATGTTTTTTTTTTTGTGTCACAAGAACTGGCTTTCCCCCTTCCTCAGCTGCCTGCCCCCTGGTGGCGACACTCAGCACCGGGTTACAGCGCTGGAGGCAGAGACAGGGAGTGTTGAGCTGATGACAGTTTAAAAAAAAAAAAATCTAACAGGGTTGAATTGGACTGCACTTGAAGCTCACGAGAATTAGTCTTGTGATGTTAACGCTCTTTTCTTTTTTTTAAAATCACACTGTGCCTCCACATAATGTCATCTAGTTTTTCTTTTTCCTTCTCTTACCCCTCCTCATCTGTGACTTATATTTCTGTAATGTTCTCTTTTCATCAGTTCCTAGTCTGCAGTGAGCTATTGAACAAGTGAAATATGAGACAGTGTTACATAGACCGCAGTCTAAAGGTGGAACAGTTGGGTCAAATCATCATCTGAAATCATGGATTCAGTTAATTTTTCTGGATTGGCTGATCTCACTTTACACAGTAGAACCGACCAGAATATCGTTAAAGTCCAAACCCCACCCACCTTTCACTCCAGACAAGCTGTAAGAAATGCAAATGAAAGTATATCTATGACTATTTGACCCAGATGTATTGCTCCACTATCTAGTAAGGCCAATTACCGAGCAACCTGTATTTGAAGGAACAGTTCCCTCATTGGGAAGATGGATGTTTTGTCTGTTCCCTTACACTTGTGATGCGGTGTATAGAATGTGCATACTTGAATGTTACTTTAACTCATTGTCAATACGCGTACTTACAATACACTTACGTGACAGAAAGGACTCCTCTTTGAATGGCGCAGAACTGCAAACCGCGAATACGAGCTCTGAGCGGCGTGTTGGCGTTCACCACAGTACGGATGTGTTGTGAATGTTCAACATCGTCATAGGAAGAGCTCCACAACCGGGGTTGTTCAGGATCTCAAAATGAAATGCCCGTTTCAAGATGGCCAGGAAGCAAGAATAGAAATAACAATTTATTACCCAAAGCACTTTTCAAACTTGTCCATTTGTGATCCTGAACATACCCTCCTTGTATGCTCTGCCCATTTTGTTTTTGTTTCATACTGTCAGTAGATGGTATTTATATGGTAGAACAGTTACAAAGGTTGTTAGTTCATCTTTACTCCTTTTTAAAAAGTTTTTAGCTTGTGACGTTTTACAAGCAGCAGTGCAGTTTTTATACTACATTTCCCTTGCTTATCCCATAGATGCCATCCAGGTACTACAGTTTTGACCTTGGTTCACTCCCCCTGTTGCCCACTTTCACAAAAATCATATTGAGCTGTAGGCTAGAGAATATACTGCAGTCTTTTTTTTCTTCCTTCCCTTCTCCGTCATAGAAGCTTTAATAAGGAGTTCAACAAAGTTCAACAAGTTTACAAGAAGGGGATTTCTGGTACAACAAAAGCCATTTTTCAGTGTTAGAAGACCCAGACTGGAGCTCGGCAACACAAAAGACTTGTAAGATACTGTACAGTTAGTGACTTGCTTGGCTGTCATGGATCTGCTGAAGTTCATTACTTTGCAAAGTCCTCATTAACATCTTGGCAGATGCCTGTATGTCCATGTCCGATAATCAGTCTTTTACAAACCTGCTTCCAATTCAACTAAGCTCCTTTTTTAAAGCTTGTTCATAAGTAACTGTTGTTCCAGCACATCATGCGTTGCCGGGGTTCGGCTGATGTTGTGGGACATATTCTGGTCTGCCACCCAGCCGCCCGCTCAGCCGGCCAGTAACCAAGCAGTCTCTTGTTTCATGAATGAAGTGTGGTGCTTTTCTATGCGGAACAATTTGAAAACAGTGGCTGTACATAGCTATATATTTATATTTTGGTGGCGTTACACACATTCCAAGAATGTCATAATGTAACGGAATAAAAAAAAAAAAGAGTGCACACACTGAAATGATTTCAAAATAAAGAGATGTCATTGTTTCATGAATCTGGTGTGTTGGAGTGTTGTGTGAAGAAGTTCTGCTGAGGTCGAAGCCCGAGTGACTTTTGCCATTTGGATGAAAGTCCAAATGCGGATGAGGAATGTCCATCTCATTCCATGTGTTCAGTGTCCAAACAGTGTTGTTTGTCTATGTTCACATAGACAAGTGTTAATATTTTAAAAAACATTTTCATTAGTTCAAGTTTCAAGTTCAAACTATACATTTGTTTTACAGTGTTTCCTAAATTTGGCATAGCCTCAGTCGTGTCATTAGACTTGACACATGATACATGTTCCTGAAACGGCTCATTCATCTCTTTCTCTGTGTTTGCAAGTCAATAGAAGTCGTGAACTTCAGTCCTCATGCGATATTACCTCCTACACAAGAGTAAAACTGAAACATACACATTTTCTTGTGCAACAAAATATAGGTTTATTTTCCATCAAAATGGAGTAGAAATTCAAGACATTTTTGTAAAGGCAGAAAATTCTGTTAACAGACTAATGAAGTTAATACAAGTATTCATTCATCATACAAGTATGCTCACTGAGGCTAATCATATTTCATCTTAAGGCTATTATGAGATTTTAATATATTATTTAATATATATATATTTTTTTTAAGTACTTTTACTTTCCTTGGTATCTTCACTTTGATATCCCAGGTTCTGTCAGTAAATCTTGATGATTTTGGGGTGTAGGGTGTGTTATTAGGGTAATATTACTATATATATAATAACCTATATATCACATCTTCACTTGTTAAGCAGCATGTAGTTGCAGTGCAGGTTTTACCACTCACTCTATTGATTCGATGTAAGGTAGTTGCTAGGTAAATTAGGTGTATATAGGTTTGATCAAACATGGTTAATAGCAACGGTTCTTAATCTTTTACAGCCCAGGACCCAAACTGGGTAGATTGAGCTTCATCTTCCAACCAAAACTCACAGAGACACACTAGTATGTTTGACAAATTGAAAAATGTTTGAGAAATTGCCACAAATTATAGCAAGGATAGGATATGTGATACAATATGTGGTAATTTCTTCCACATTTTGTCATGTGGGCTCCAAGCAGAAACATAATCCCTAATCCAGTTTGGTTTCCGGCCCAAAGTTTAAGAAACGCTGCTGCATAGGAATCTGAACTGGGCTGAATAGCAAGCATCCATGTTGAGTGATGAACCGGAGTGGGAGAGAAGAGTCCAGTGAGCCTGTCAGTTGAAGCCGCTCTCTGTCGGCCAAACCTCCGCGTCCGACCAGACAGCTACAAATCCCTGTTAGGAATAATGAAGACAGTGAGGCTGCAGAAAATTCCCTACCGTTAATTCAAATTTCCAAGGGTGGAAGTAACTAATTACATTTACTCACATTACTCTAATTGAGTAGATTTTCTGTGTACTTGTACTTTTTTTGAGTAAGGTCATAAGTCAGTAATTTTACTTTTACTTAAGTATTGTACTTCACTACTACTCTAATTAGGGCACTTTAGTTTGTAATTTCCAATTTTTCCAATTAAAAGAATCTAGTTTTAAGGCTGTCCTCTTTTCCTTGTAGAATTGCATGGGAAAGATCATATCTTTTCTAAAAAGTAACTCAGTAATTTTTACTCTGAGGGCATTTTAAATGAGCTACTTTTTACTTTCACTTAAGTAGATTTTTACACCAGTACTTAAGTAAAATATCAGCAAAGTAACAGTACTTCTACCTGAGTAGGACATCCTAGTACTCTTTCCACCACTGCAAATTTCCCCCCTAAAGCCTAACATTAGTGTGTGTTGTCTCTTGAGCACTCCATTCTTTCTGCTGAATGTACAGTTTTCTGTGTGTATTCAAAACAGAGCTGTTCTTGTTGTCTTTGAACAGGAGTAGATACAGTATGTGCACAGTTGTAAAATCAGAATTTCAAAATGGCCGTGCCTTCTTTCAGAGCTGTAGGCTTAGAAAAAACACGCACAATAAAATCACATATGTATGTAAGAGAGAGAGAGAGAGAGAGAGGGAGGGAGACTCAGAAAGAGAGATACAGACCTCCTCCACCTTCAGTACAGCGTTGACCAGCTGTGCGTAGTGCATTCTGGGTAAAACAAAGCCCTCGGCCAGTTTTTCTACAACAGACAAGTACAGGTCAGGTGAAGGACAGGGTACACAAAGCACAGAGACCATACACCCTGTTTATATATCCACAGTATGTTAGTTCAGTACAGTATATTACGCTTCGATTGTGAAGGAAATAATATTTTGTCTGCTGCTGGTTTGAACGATGAGGATACTGGGCAGGTTTGTATTTCGGTAAAACAGGAAACATTTTAAATTTCAGACATTCAGCTCTTATCCAGAGCAACTTCCGATGAGTGCAGCAGTAAAATAAACTAAAATTCCTACATCACCAATAGTAAGGAGTCCAAATATATATACTATAGAATGATCATGTAAGAGCAAAGTGCCAAGAAAACAAATGGAATAAGAGTGAAGGAGATAAAAGGGATTTATTTTAGAGCAATCAATAAATAGAGAGGTACTGATTGACGAGATGAGTTTTCAGCCTGTGACAGAAAGATGGTGAGAGACTCTGCTCTTCTGACTGAAGTATAGAAACCGGTTCATGTGAAGCGAAAACTTCACATGAACGAACCAGACAGACAACATGACTAAGACTCACCGTTCAGTTTTGACAAGACTCCCATCTTTATCCCCGTCTTCACAAGGTTTTCCAAAGCAGCGGTCTGAAACGTTCCCACTTCACTTGATGCCAGTGTCAAGGTGAAACTGTGTTTGAGGGAAAGCGGTACCATTACTTTGACTTTGACCTTTGACCTCGTGAACTCAAGCTTGGTTCATTTGAATTGGACCGAAAACCTGATAATGCTGGCTTAAGATATGCTGAGCTGAAATCCCCAATGATTGTAAGGTACTAAACCTTGGTGCAATATCAGAGGATGTGGTATTAAAATGTGACTGGTACCTTTGTAAGATTTTTTTTTAAAAAGCAATCAGGGGAAACTGATACAAAGCTGAAGCCTCTGGTCTTGAACAATGGATGGAGATTGTAGGGGAAATATTTGCTTTGGGAAAAATGTACATTTATCCTAAGGACGAAGGAGGATGTATTCCATATAAAATGGGACAAATGAACTATCTACATCGCAAACAAAGAGGACTCTCCAACTCTTGATATGAATTTAAAAAATGGTTGAAATGTAGAACAGTGCATTAGATATCTATGAAATTTATAGGCCTACCCCACGCTGTTCAGTGTTCATTGTTAACATTTGTACGATACAATTCCCAGTAAAAACATAAGTGACAAAACAGAAAACCTGATGATGCTCACTTGTCCATTGCCACGGAGCCCTTGAGTCGTCCACTGTCAACCAACACCTTCCCACTGAATGCAGAGTCCTGTAAGAGGGAAGAGAGAGGGACTTGCACTGTTTGATCCAGTCTGCTGTCCTCTCTGTATGATCACATGAACCATTACAGCAGAGCTACTCAGTGTTGTTGCACTGGCTGTACTGGGCAACTACATGGTGTGAATGTATTTATATACATTTATATAAATCTCCTTCCTCCTACAAATACTCTCAAACTCCAGCTGCTGTTGTGGACAACTTGCTTAGTTAAACAGAGTTTTAAAAACAACACAGGGTTGGGGGTCAATTCATGAATGAATATGAATTGGAATTGAATTGGAATTTCAGTAAGTTGAATTTAATTCAATGAAATTCTGTGAAATTCCATGTTTTTTTTGTTTTTTTCTTACCACATATCTGAGATTACACACAGTGTTATATATTATCAATACTGAATATCATAAAATGTTAAAGGTTCCTTTCAGGTGGTATTTGATGCATAACATGTAATCATAATACATACATTATGATTGAATGTATTTGGTTTGTTTATCTGTCTTTTATTTGATTCATAATGTTTGAATGTTTCCACTCTTAGAAGTGGAATTTCATGGAATTTCATGGAATTCAATTCTGTTTGCTTCCATTCCAATTCCATTCCAGTTCTGTTTCCTTACAGCTGGGTCACATTCACATTCACACCCCAGCTCCAGGAATTGAATTGGAATTTATCATGCATTCTCAGGTCAATTCATGAATGGCCCCAACCCTGCTTCACTGTGGGCTTTTACCCCGAAAACACAGGTACTCACAGCATTGAGTTTGAACAGTGGGGTCAGAGTAGCGTTGGGCTGGACGGCGAAGGCCTTGACGGTGGCCAGGAAGCCCAGTTTAACAGCACCAGGCTGGAAGGAGAACACCGGAGCCTCCCTGGCATAAACCTGCAGTTTCATCAGCAGATCTGGGAACAGCTTGGGAAGCTGCAGAGGAACATTTGAAAGTGAGATTTTGTCCATGTGATTTATGACATTCAGAGCATGTGTTTATAGACAGTATACAATGAAGAGGGATAGCAAAACTGGGGGCAAGAGAGAGGGGAAGACATCTAACAAAGGTTATAAGATGGCCTTACCCGACTAAACAGAAACAGTTGTTTCAGTAAATTCAGTAGTTTTAGTAAGCTGGTTGGTTCCCAAATTTGGAATAGCCTATTATGAGAACATCAATGTGAATACATATTGGTGTATTCATAGATTCTCAAATACTTCTAATAATGCAAAATTCCAATCCCATGTTTTGTAATCTGTTGAACAGCAGGTAGTTACTGGGTTTAAGTATACAGGTGCTTTGTGAATATATCATCATTTCTTAGCTAAGATAGTTTATAGCTTAATGAGCCTAATAGCGGCGCAGTGAGTAGACTGACTGCCCTTCAGCTGAAGATGAAGCATAAAGTTCATGTTCAAGCCTCGGTGACAGTGAACCTCTGCCCCGAATAAAATACTGAGTCCACACCAGGAAGACAGGCGAAAAGACACGTTTCAGTGGAACCAGTTAAGTAGCCTGTGTTAAATAGAAAGAACCGAGTTGCACGTTGGACTTAAACTACACGATGACAGATTGGCAGAGCCCCCCAATCCAGATTTTGGTACCTCCGAAGGTGGCCAAACATTAGTGGTACCAGAATGTTAATAGGGTCAATATGAAAACGTGAATATATGATAACCTCTCCAGCCTTGTAGTGTAATGACTTTTGTAAAGGAAAATTCAGTTCAATTAAATTAGTCCAGGGGCCAATACTGATATTTTCACAAATGCATTGATTTTCCAAGGCATGGGCAGTCTGGTAATTTGCATGATCGTACACATGAGCAGGATAGCAGGTCCAACACAGCCTCTGGTGCAGGTGTACCTCGCATCCACTCAATGGCCAGATCCCCATGAATCTTCCATCCATGATCCATTGGATGTGGTACACTGGGATTGTACTCCAAACGCCTCCGCCGAGTGATAACTATCATTAAGCTACAAGATAGGCAGGGTTATCATACCAAAATATAAACTAGAGACAAAAATACCAAAATTGTTCGGCCACCTTGGGTGGTACCAATTTGTGAAAATATCACTGTTGGCCCCTGGACTACAAGCAGCGACAGGTGAGTTTGATTTGTGTCCCGGCATGTACCTCCATGCACCCAAAGCCGGTCTTCAAAGCTGGCTCACGTAAAATAACTGGCCCGCTCTGACTACTAACTCGAATTTATCCCACACTCTGTGCAGGCAGATCTCTGTAGACAGGCTCACGATGGAGCGTGGATGGTGAGAGGCGACAGAAACACAGACAGAGCGCACAGGGTGAATTTTATGAATGGAAGTGTGAATGGAGGAGATGCCTTCCCCTGCAAAACTTATTTTATTGCAGTTAAACCCATAATACATAAATCACATTGGTATTCTGCTGCACTGAGAATTCTCTGGATTTATATATTCTTATTTTGCAGTTTTCATTTTTCTTTAATTTTGTAGAGTGATAAAAAAAAAGAAAAATACCTGCTGTGTTTGTGTGTGAAATGCAACAATCATGCCAAGACTGTGATACAGTTCAGAAGAGTCAGTTTTCCTTTGCCCTTTTCTCTCTGGGTTTCCAACTGCCCATTTTAGTTTGAAAAAAACATTTCCAAAGGATTGTATTATAAGTCGAAATGAAATCCAACAAGAGCTAGAGATAATAATTAACTATTTTGAATTTGGGACTTTTATAAGGGTTGAAAGGGATACTTTCACACCATGTGGTTGGGGTCTGGAGTGAGCAAGCCCAGCCCAGGTAATGTTTCACATTTCTGCTGTCTAGAGTGTCTGACACTGAGTGCAGCTGTAGAATAAGCATTTTTTATATGAATACATAACTAAAAGTTGTCATCGAGTTAACTGTTTAAAATCAACCAAAAACTAGATTTTAAATGCAGTTTTCCAAAATGTTTTTCCTGGGGAGAATATATGGACCCTAAGATTCAATCCTTTTTTTAGTTTGAGGAGCTGATGTAATGCATCTCATGTAATGAGTCAAATGTTTTCCAAGTCTGAACCTGAAAGATAGAGAAGGTCTTACCTGAGGAATGAAAGGTCCCATTGAGGTGGTGTTGAGGTGGACAGGAGAGCTGGGAGGTATCTGACATGGATGAAAACAAAATTACATTTCTTTTACACAGATACCTGCAGTGTGTTGGGAGAAATGGATTGATACCTAGACTGAAGGAATGGGTGGATGGATTTTTCTGATGAAAAGGCTGTCAAAGACCTTAATCAAACCACACTTGAATGTTCTTTTTTCTTGCTTTCTTTCTGTCTTTCTCTACCTCTGTCCTTTCAGCCACACTTACCATGCTGTCGTCGATGAGGGCCTGAAGCAGTCCAGCGGAGAAGTATGCGTAGGAGGCAGAGTTCGCTGTGAATTCAGACAGGCCCAGTGACAGCATGTAGCCTGGCTGCTCAGGCAGTGTGAAATTCTGGGCCTTAAAGGGAGGGTCCGCATGACTTTTGATACTGTAGAATTCTCCCTTTAATGGAACAGTTACAAATTAACAATCACAATCAAGTCTGAGTGCAATCAATCACAGAACCCCCAAACTTTTGTTTGTTGTTATTCCTATTTGCTGGTTCTGGCAGGACCCTTCATTCAAAATTTGTTTTACTGTCTGGTTTGGCAAACTAGGAATCACAATAGAATTTGGTTTTCTCATCAGCTATCCTTTCTGTACATATTCCCATGTATGTCACATGGATTGACAGAGTATGTTGCAGACAGATGATGCAAATATTTGTGTGCATTTCTGTTAATTTTATCCACAGAGATGGAAAGAAGTCTGAAATGGGCTCACGCCCTAGAGTCAAAGCAGCTCCAGAAATCTGTGTGAAGAAAATGCATTTTCACCTTAAGGCCCAGACTCAGACTTGAAGCAGCCACTAAAGGCAAGTTGGTGAGAGGGATGTCCACAGCCACAGCCTGATTCACCGGGAAAGAAACTGTAGAATATAACAGAATCAAGAATAGAAGAGAAATCTGTAGACTGAGTTTGTTTTATGTATATGGTCTATTTACTGCTGCAATACCGTTCATGGCCTGTAGCTGGTGCTCGAATTCTCCAATATACTGCTCTACAGCTGGGCAGATCTAGAGAGGAAACATACTGTGAACAGGCTGATATCAGGAAGTTGAACATACTGCATACTTTACACTGAGCATTTTCCATCTGAGAATAATCTGAAGGTCATAAAGGATAGATCTGAGACCAATGATATATGTGACAAACACAACGAGGAAAACTCACTTTGTCTTCTATTTGTCCTCTGATACGCCCCTTGAAATGGTCCACAAAAGGCTGGAAGATCCAACTAGTGACAAGAGAGAGTGCAGGGTCTGTATGTTGACATCAATGTGATTTCTATGGAAAGAAATTCTCTCTCTCTCTCTCTCTCTCTCTCTCTCTCTCCTACTGTACCTGGCCCCACCATGGAAGTCTATCCTAACGTCTCCAACTTCAGCAGTGCAGCTGGCGCTGGTGACGGACAGACGCCCATCAGCATCCTTCCCCAGCTCAACTGCAGAGGTCACATCCACATTAAATATCGCCAGGTTGAATGATCCCCCATCATGTCTGCAAATAGAAATACAAATCAACGCACATATCATTAGGCTGGTGAAATCTAATTTGGCAATATATGTGCAATATCTTCTGTAAGTAACACTAACACTGTATTTATAGTAGCCTACTACAGCAGTCAGGTAACATTAAATATAATTGGTGGCTTTATTTCCCTCTCCTTTACAGGTTTCTAAATATTTAGAAACCATGCATTTACATTCTCTACTTAGAAGCTGTATTACTATTATATCTAATGCTTAACAAATTCTAAATGCATTTCAATCACGTAAGTAGTAGGCTATTTTATCTTATCCCTAGATACACTTCCTTGTTTACATTCCTACGGTTGTCAAGGTAGTCAAGGTAGTTTCAATGTAATCTACTAACACTAGCTCATTCATTTGGCAGCTAATGGGGATCCTAATAAAACAAAACACAATAAATGCTGACTTAGCTAATCAGAGCCGAAGCATTAGCGAAAAAAATGTAAATATATAAAGTTAGATAGAAACTGAATGACCAGGGTAAATATAAACCTGAGTCCAGTGTTTGCTAATGTTAGCTAGCTAACTAACCTAATTGAAAGCAGTTGGTTCAGGAGGCTATATGGCAAGTTGCAGTTCACAGTTCATTTTACAGCAATTAAAATTAATTTAAATTTACTTAGGCCTAGCAGTTATATGATGTATGAGCTAATGTGATTTATCACTTGCAAAGTATAGATTAAAAACACAGTTCTGCCTTGTGAACTGTTGCCCAAATTAGAGTTTTAATGGGTGGTACCTTATAATACCGTTTCAGTGTAGACTAATAGTGTGCATATATCCAAAAATAACATATCACATGTGCAATATTATTAAATCAACAGCATGGCCAATGCTGAAATTCCATATAAGAGTATAGGCTACAGGTAGAGTTACAGCTATGTGGACACACGTCTAGGAACCATTTCCCTATCTAACAGACCCTAGATCAGCTGAGAACACAAATGCCCTTGTGGCCTCTGAATGTCACTTCCTCATAATGTAAAGAGTACCGTCTGCACCCTAGGCACTCCATTTACATACCTTTAATTTTCAACATTTCCAGCCAATGTGTGTATCTCTGTTAGGTCAAAGTCACCATCACATCACCATCATGTGCAGGCTTTAGGTCTATTCTAAGTACAGCCAATAAGTTCTAATATCATACAGTAGTAGCACAATGAATGCTAGATGCCATGAAGATTTGTCTTCAGCCAAAATGGAAAAAGCTGATTTGACACTGGTTTCAAGAACAAGGAGCTCAAATTTAGGGCAGAATTTCAGATAATTTTTTGAACTCACATAAACCCATAGTCTGTCCTCCACTTGCCAGTTAGTGCAATGCTAAGGCCTGAGACAGAAGTCTTGAATCCTGTGACGTCCGTATAGAACTGAACAGACGGCTCTGGGAGATCACACTGGACTATGGTGACGCTTGAAAGAAAAATTGGGGAGAGCAAAGACAGGTGCAGATACATGTAAGCACTCTAAATATATCAAAACACTGACACAGATAAAGTCTGAAAGAGCAGGAATCAATGAAACTATCAGGACCTGAGCTTGAAAGGTACTTTTACTTCTCCATATGACACCCAAGCAGTGTATAAAGGGCAGGTGAAACTTGAGCTTAAACTGGAATAGGAACTTAAAAAGTTTTAGTTTAGATGCTAAAATCAAACCTATAGATCTATGAGTGTCTCTCTAGTGATTAAGTGATTAGTGATTAGTGATTAGTGAGTAAGTGTAATCCTACCCAGTAAATGTGTAGTGTATGGTGCCGAAGATGCTGATGTGGATTCCACCGCTGATGTCAGGGAATGTTATATTCCCCAACTTGTCTTGAATCCATCCTGCACCTAAATGCTTCCCTGGGATTCACAGCACACGGAGAGAATGAATGATGTCTTTCTGGTTCGGCTCTGCATTCAGAATTTGTTATGTATGCTACAAAGAGACACACCTCTTTAACCCCTTGAACCCCCATTTCCCCCTTAAAGTAGCTTCAAACCATTTTACGACAATGTCACATACATTTTCTGTATCTGCTTGCTCCAACGCTTCATTGAAGCTATATCACATTTATATTGAGTGAAATATTAAAACCCAAGATGCCTTTTTAATGCCTGCACCATTAAATCAAATGGAAAAAATCTGGACCAAGAGGAGAATCTATGATTCTCGTCTGCCTTAGGCAATGAGATCTGATGTAAATATCAGATCAAGAGTAGAATCAGGAAGGACAGGGGATAAGATTCAAGAAAAACATATGGGTTCACTCACAATGTGCATCTAAAAGTGGTAATATTTGTTGTGTTCTTTTTATCTTTCTATTTCACTTGATTTGAACTGCACTAGTTTACTTTTTAAATCTTTTATCTTTTGTTTTTTTATTACTCTGTAAAGCACTTTGAATTGCCCCAGTGTATGAAATGTGCTATACAAATAAAGCTGCCTTGCCTTGCCATGCATTGACTTGCTTTGCCTTGCCTTGCCTTGACTTGCCTAGATGTCTTGTGCATAATTCTATACACATTTCCATATAATTAGGCATTACATATTTGGTAACTTTGGTTTTAATAGAAGTATTCTGCTCCAAACCAATCTAATATCCCACAAGGTAATTATTACTGGACTTACATTTGACCACACTTGCATCTTAGAGAATTTCATATTGCCTTACCGTACTGAAGTCCTTTGTTGGTCAGCATGACTTGTATTGCAGGGTTTTCTCCACAAGTAAAGGTGGTGAGGATGAGCACTATTACCAGGGATGGAAGCATTCTGCAGGGTTTCCTGTGGTAGAAGCAGCTGCTTTCACATCTGTTTCATATTCAGTACATTTCAGCATGAATACAGCCATAATCAGTGAACTAAACTTCTGTGGCTTTTTCATTTAGATTTTAGTATGAAAAAGTGATTTGATTTGTTTAATAAGCCTCTTCAGTAACATTATTTAATATATCTGAGATAGGATGAAGTCTATTTACCAAGTTGACAGTCAGGTCCTGTAGTTTGTTCGTTGTGAGTCCCTGGTGTGAGAGCAGGCTGCTCGTCTGGCAATGATTTATATGGGTTTGGCTTCCTGTGTCATTGAGAAGTGAAACTCACTAGCATCAAACACTAGTGCCTGAGAGATTGGTATGTTTCTGTGTGTGTGTGTGTGTGTTAAGAACAGGAAACAATGCTCTGCTTTGTCTGTTAAAAGTTGTTGTTGGCTCTTCTTCATGAGCGACTGAAGTGATTGACAATAACTGTCAAGATAAACCGGTCCTCCAGTAGGAAAGACTTTGATCAATGTGCTGTGTGGTGAGAGGTGAGTCTTGTGGAAAGCACCTTTGTAGTCGGTTGGCAACACCTGGAAGCACATTGTTCACTTAACTTACCCAGCGTTTGGCAACAAACTATCCACATGCCATTTCTTGTTTAACTAGCCTGGTAAGACCATCCTGATCACGTGACCTCACATTCTGTTTCACTTCACAGATCAGTCTCACTTCTAGCCGCCCACATCGATTTCAGTGGGCGGGAGTACTTGCCTTGACAGACAAACTCCTTCAGCCAATCAGCAGAACAAAACGTCTTTTCCACCGAGAAACGCTGCTAGTGCATACTCTTGTTCTTGTTTAATTGTTGTTATTGATTGTTGCTATTTCTGCAATAACTGCACTTATGGCTGTGTTTACTCTGCTAACATTAACGTTACCACTCGTTGCTTCGGGAGACGCCATTACTGTTTTGCCAGCGGCGGCCTGTATTTCACGTCATCAACTACGACGCAGTCCCTGATTGGCCCGGTTACATTGTAATTTCAGGAAATCGATGTGGGCGGCTAGAAGTCCAGACTGATCCGTGGAGCGAAACAGAATGTGAGGTCATGTGATCAGGATGGTCTTACCAGGCTAATGTTTAAGCGCCTTTATGTGTAAACAAAATCACATCATATTTTATATATAGATAAAAATCAATATGTTTGAGGCTCTTGTGCACCAAAGTGTCAAATAACCATACATTGTTGTAGGCTACTGAATGTAAGTACAGCCCTCTGCAGTGTTTTTGATGGTGAAGTTTCATCTTATTCATTTCCATCTTGAACACAAAGGCGTTATTTAAACAACATCCTCTTTCTAAGAAGCAAAACCTATCATGGCCAACCAGCCTGTGGAAGTGAAAATTATCTCAATTGCTGGGGTGTGTGTGTGAGTTTACAGAAAGTCTGTAATTTAAGTGTAATCTGCATCATGTTGTCTCTATGTTCACTGCTGAACTGGCATGGATATCAGATCAAGACAGAATTTGAAGGGGAAATGTTGCTGCATGACTTAACACATAGCGTCACAGTAGCAACTCACACAGTGTACAAAAGGTTAAGTAGAAGCTTCCCCATTCTAAAAACAATGTGAGTAAAAATGAAAGAGAAAGACAAATGAGCAAGACTTCTCACTCATCACACTTCATTGGGCAAAGACACATGAGAATCACCAGCCATAAAATATTTGATTTATTTACCTCTTAATTCAACAAATACTCTTTTTTCTCACACACCATGATTAGTTCCATTAAAGCACAATAAACAAGTTCAACAGGAATAGAATATTATCAGACAAACAGTTTTCATAGAACACATTTAGGACCCACTTGCTTGCACTTTGAATTCACTTCATCCAGAATGACACTTGAAACACCAAGAAAACAAATATGCCAACGAGGACTACTATAGGCATACAACTGAAAAAAATAAATAAATAAATAAAAACAAATTGAAATTTTCTGTTTAAACAACTACACATAAGTTATTCATGGTTTATAATCCATAGAGCACCATCTGATCTGATGAATGCCTTGGTCTTATATTTTCTCTGGAGTGGGATTAATGATATATCTAGCAGCTCAAAAACCAATAATGAAATATTCACTCCATTATTTTCCACATATTTCATTCCCCAGATATAAACACGTACACACTCACAGTTAGACCCATGGCGGACATTTTCACAGGAACTGTGATGACATTGCATGATGACTGAGACCTGGACCGGCCTGTTAATGCCCGCGTATTTAATGATTCCCCTCATGAGGAGGTTGTGTTCCGCTCATGTCCAATTAATAAAACATGTTTTCTGGAATGAGTAGACTACTGTACACTATGATTGTAGAGTTTATTATTGCACATTATCACGAAGGCATAATAAAAAGATATACATTTAACACAGGTAATCCTCCTCATGAGCTTGTATGTCAAGTGGTCAACATGATGTTTTGATATGCGCAGTGGTCTGCGTCATCACACCCCATGTGAGAGTGGCATTTCAGGACATCACCATTCAATACTAAGGTTATCTGTCAAGCTCTCAGTCGTGGATATTGTACCTGAATGCCTCTATGAGCCCTTCAATCGAGTGAATGAAGCCGGATATGGCGCATATGCCCCCAATAACGAAAATGGCGACGTCGAAGAACACATGGTGCCATAGGAGATTCCTCCACTGGAGCTTCAGGTGGAAGAGGCTTGGCAGGAGGAAGCACAGACCAGCGCCGGTAAGACTCCCAGTTAAGCCCATCAGGAGGGCGAAGTGGGGGACAAAGATGGCCATGAGCAAAGTGAAGACCACCAGGGCGACACGAAGGCCCAGACCCCACGATTTTAACCGTCCACCGGGGCCGTAGCAGTCAGGGAAGATGGCTCTCCCGCCATCCTGGAAGAATGATTTCTCCAGAACCTCAACGGCTGCGAAGAACGGCAGCGGGTAGGACAGCAGCGCCTTGGAGACCAGGAAGAGGTTCACCACAGCTCGGATGGTCGACGGCAGGTTATCCGTGATGACCTCTTTGGTGGCGTCTGCCCACGTGAGGTAGGCCACCAGGGCGAACAGGCCCTTCAGGACGCAGGCTGCAATGTGAGTCCAGTCCATCATGCAGTGGAACTCGCTGGGCTTCTGCATGTTCCCCTCCAGGGAGGGCAGGAAGATCTGGGAGGTGTAGCTGAACACGATGATGCCAATCGAAATGGGGAATTTCTTGACATCGATGTAGAACTTGACCTTCTCCCAGGCCCAGTCACGCGCCCTGGAGAGGCAGTAGGCTATCACGAGTATGTTGATGATGAAGTGCGCCAGCGTGCAGAGCAAGCTGAACTTGGACACGGCCTTGAGGTTCTTCAGGAACGCGCACGGCAGGAGCGCGGCCGTGGCCACCACCGACCAGGCCTTCTGGGAGACGGGAAACCCCGGGAAACTGTTGTACATCAGGTTGCCGCTGACCACCACGTAAAGAATACAGGTCATCACCAGCTCGATAATCTGAGCCACGTTCACAATGTGTCCGCCGAGCGACGGGAAGCGGGGCGCGCAGCAGGCGTTGGCGATGTCCACGTAGGAGTCCCTCACGCGCACCAGTATGCCGTCTTCGTTCTCCTCGTAAAGACACGCGATGAGAATTTTTCCGGTGTAGCAGCACACCACCGCGGCGAAGATGATGAGGAAGAGGCCGAGGTAGCCGCCGTGCAGGATGGCGTACGGCAAGCCAAGGACGAACATGCCCTGCGGACAGAGAGGCGCAGTTGAGTGGTAATGGACGAGGCCCACATCGCAGTGACAGGCCGAGCCAGCACAGGCATGCAAGGAGTGAATCACACAGCCGAAGTTGCATAATAACAGGCTAATGACAATAAAATCATTAGTTTTGCAGAATAAAATCATGCAAAAATGTAAGATTCATTACAGTTGTTTTCTTTTCCGACATCAGCATCACCGAAATAATTATTTTCCCCTAAGCCTCGCCCTTGCAAAGATTATTTTTCGTTTGCTTATAGGCTGAATCGAATTAAGGTATCAAAAAGACAAATTAAAACACGATTTTTGAATTTATTTGATAAAATCCCTGTTAAATTTGATGGTATGGTTGATAAGCACAAGCATGCCTTTCAGCCTCGGGGCTATCAAAGGCGTACAGGGCCTGCATGCGGAGAGGAGAGTGGGAACTGTTCTCCACTGATAAAAAGATTTGAATAAATAAATCTAAAGGCCTTTAAGCTGCAGTAAATTCACTATCAAGACGCGGATAAAAACGTTCAGCTGCAGCATGTATACAAATAAAACGTTTTGAATAAATTTATAGACACTAACATTTTATTCGTTCATTGTTCTTTATTCTAATCTAAAATTATGTGACATTAGACGCATTCGGCAGAGCTATACTCCTTTCTCCTTGCATATGAATTATCTTGACAATTAAATAAAATATTTCAAGGTGACTTATGTTCCATTTGTGTGCAGCCTATAGGCCTCAAATGCAGCATGGTGTAATTGTGTAATCGCACATGCAATATTAAAATATTTCCCCAAAAAATTCCAGTGTACCTGAATGGCATTGGTGACGTTCCAGCCTGCTTCCCAAGAGGTGATTTTTGGTTTATCCTCGTCCAGCGAGCCTCCCGCTTTGAGGGCGGGAGGCCTCGGCCCGGTGCCGTCTCTTTGGTAGTGGCTGTCCCCCTCCATCTCCCCCTCTCCCTCCATTTGTCCCCCATCCTCGTCTCCCTGAAGGACGTCCATTTGCATCCCTTGCCTGTAGTCATAATCCAAGTCATCGCACTCAGCAAAACCCAAACCCTCTTCGTCCGTCGCGGCCTGGAAGCCCAGACGGGCGAACACCCCGCTGACCTTGGCCTGAGATTTGTTGGACACCGTGTGGGCCGCGTTGGTCAGCTTGTTGGTCAGTTTGTGTCGGATTAGGTGAGCCATCTTTTTTTCCGAATTAAAAGAGGTTCTTCGACGGAGAAACGAGATTACCGAGTAAAGAGAAGAGTGACAGATGCATGCAGGGTGGTTTCTTTGATTTTTTCCTGCCGCTATAAAGTCATGCCTGTTGCCTCGACGTCGCGAATTTAGCTAACCTACCGACACAGCCCTCTAACGGCTGCCTAACCGTTTTATCCAAACCGTTAAAACCCCTCAGCTGCTCCTCTTGCCTCGATAATCCATATCACTCCCCAAAAAACTCCTTGGCATCCGACTGAACCAAGAACAAGCAAGAAAATATTTCCTCATCTGTCGTGAAAAAGAGAGTTTTTAGGATTTTTTTTTTTTTTTTTTTTTTTTAGATTTCTCCTACACCAAGCGGTTGACGGTTGGTGGTCCTGCTATGTCACTGTGCGGTGACAGGCGCAAACCGCGAGCGGTGGAATCTGCGCGTCACGGAGTTGGGGGACCGTGCACGTGTCCGCATAGACTGCCAGTGCAGCGGCTCTCGCGCAGAACCCTCACGGATGGCATGAGAGAGAGAGAGAGAGGGAGAGAGAGAGAGAAAGAGAGAGAGAGAGAGAGAGAGAGAGGGTTGACCCTCTTCAACTCTATTTTCACCGGTAGAGTGATCAAGGATAAAATGGTCAATTCAGAAAACGATAGCAGTATTTCCCCTGACATTATGAATGAATGAAGGGATCACACGTTTCATCTGAGGCTCGTGCTGCAGTCTGTCAGGCACTGCCATCAACACACACCTCTGCCCGCTGGTTACTGTTCAATCAATATCACATAGGCTTTTATTTTATTTTGTAAACATATTTTTAATTCATATTTGGATGAGATAGGCTATATAGCCTACTTTATCCTGAATACGACAAATTAGATGAACGCAGCATGAAGGCTGTTGAATAAACCTAAGTTTAGCCTATAGCCTATAGGTGAGATAAATATATTTTTTTTCGTTATGAAATATTTCAATTATTCCACCTGACCGCTTCGCCTTTATTGTAATGCGTGAAATCAATCCTAAATTTGTGAAATGAAGCACGCAGGCTATAACCTACTTTAAGACTGCACGCTCTCGTACTCACAGGCACGCGCTCATACACACTGTTCATATGTGTTTTTTTGTTTTTTTTCCTTTTTATCAAAATATAATGTAAAGACAATAGACGCATGCTCTATCCCCAGGTAATTTTATAAGAATTGCATAGGTTAATATTTTATATTTATACGCAATAATAGAAATAATATTACAATCTATCATCCAATGATATATTTGCCATAAAAAATTTTTTTAAATGGGTGTTCTCTCCCATTTTCATTAGGCAATAATAAAAAAAAACAATGGAATCTAAAAAAAAAAACATGTACAATTTCTGATAATTAATAATCATATTAAGCAGAAAATATTAATTTCTATATAATACGCTACTCCACACCCCACATACTGAAAAATATCCCAAATCTAAATTACCACTGACTGCCTCAATTTGAGCGATAGCCTATAGCCTGACTTTACATTTGGCATATGGCTGCAGATGTTGAGTTTCCTGTTCATTTAGCTGCTTAATTACAGATAAGCACGTGTTTATCTGGCTGTGGAGGAATGCAACTCGTTATTTATATGAGGAAGTTAAACGCTTTCCTGCAGCTGGCCTGCTGCAGAGCCAGCAGCACCATGGACAGCGCCTCAACTCCTGCTGTCTAGTTTCTCCACTCGTTAAATCTCTTCCTCAGCCACATGCAAAATGTGACGTGGTGGCGAGTTACACACCGTTTGCCACAGAAAAAAAAAACCATTCCCCACACTGTACACACCGTCACGTCATTTTATCAGTCCATTAACACCTAACATTCACACTGAGGCGCGGCAGAGCTGCACAGAGGGAATAAAAAAAATCTCGGGGGAAGAGTTTTTTTTTTTTTCCCTCCTCCATCTCAGCTAATCCTCGGGAAAACGAAGCACCTCGTCTTTGGCTTCATAATCTGCGGTGACAGCCTCGACACTGAGCAAAAACTGTCATCAATTTTTTTTGCAGCCTGCTTGCAGAAATGTACCGTGCAGAGGGGGGAGGGGGGAGGGGGGGGTTGGCAACCGGGGATCAAAGCATTTCTCACAAAATCACGATTATTGAGCTTTTTTTTTATTCTGTTAATTATTAATATAAATCAACGAAATATGAGGATATAACAACTGTAATTCCCCTTTGCTGAAGGCTAATTAGGCTACATTAAAATGATCAGGGTGCAGACAGAGTAAAGCATCAAGAAACTGCGTAGCAATATTTTAAGAGCTGCACAGGAAGACAAAAAAGAGACAAAAACGCGAAAGACGACGAGATCTAAATTTAGAAACAAGCCAGCGGACAGAGAAAGTTCCGCATATTTTCATGCTTGGCTTGGGCTGCTTTGCCAGCTGCCATTTGTGTTCAGGCACACACAGTGTGTGTTGGTGAGTGTCACCCATGTCTGGGGGTGGGCACGCACGTGTGTGTATGTGGGCGCATGTGTGTGTGTGTGTGTGTGTGTGTGTGTGTGTGTGTAGGACGGTGAGGGAGAGTCCTTGAGGCATCTCAGTGACTAAGCCTCTCCCTCCCCCATCATGTGCAAAACCCCGGGCTAACGCTGGGACGGAGGATCGGCTGCAAATGTCACACACACACACACACACACACACACACACACACACAAAATACACACACGCGCACGCACGCAGGCACACAATATACAAGCAGCCTCACCCCAAATCTGCAAAAACTGCTTTCTACTTTCATATTTTAGGGAGCAAATTATAATAGCCTTGCACACACAAACAATACTGAAAAAATATTAAATACAAATCTGAAATATTCCAAATTTAAAAATTATGCTATACTTGCAATACTTTTTCAATATATCTTCCAACATGGTAGCTGTATTTCTAAGCTACTTCTTCGTGCCAACATGGATTTTCAGGCTGCCTTTTTTATTCTTTATCTGAAATGGCTTTAAGATTGGTTGCTGGGGCGACCAATTTAGCTTCTAGGGCTACAAAGAGAAGGATTAATTCAGGCAAGATGTGTGTGTGTGTGCGTGAGAGAGAAAGAGAGACAGAGAGAGTGTATGTGTGTGTGTGTGTGTGTGTGTATGAGCGAGAGACAGCGAGAGAGACACTCAGAGAGAGAAAGAGTGTATGCTTGCAAGCCTGTGTGCAAACCCCATGGTTCAGTGTGTGTGTGTGTGTGTGTGTGTGTGGAGGGCTGAGATATGGAGGGGCTTATAGCCTCGTCTAACAGCCGTGCAGCGCTGACTGGGAGCAATAATCTCTGATAGTTGCCATGGCCACAGTAATTGGACGGTGTGTGTAGCTGAGATTTTGGAGGGAAGGAGGAGGATTTTTTTTTTTTTTTTTCGGCGCAGGTTTTCTTTTCTGTCTTATTTGAAAGCCTTGACTGCCTGGATGGAGGGAGAATTAAAGGCGTTTGAGCCAATATTTCTAACAATAGTGAGGGAGATTTGAGGGTGAGGAAAGAAAATATAAAGGCAAAAACACTGAGAAGCCATTGGTTTACAGTGAATTATTTCTTAAAGGGGAGAAAATGAGCGATGGAGGAGACAAGTTGTTTACAAAAATGTTACTGGATCAAAATTTTAGTCTAAAGACAGACAGACAGACAGATATTCTTATGCAAATCTTTCCTTCATCCACTAAACAAGGCCAAGCATACCACACGACAGCAAACACACATAAACACAAATAAATTTGAATACTTGGATATTCAGATACACCTCTCCGCCCACACACACACACACACACACACACACACACACACACACACACACACACTCACACACACGGGGATGCATGCATAGTGACAGGTGCACAAACACATTAATCACTCTATGGCCCAAAAAGATCTGCTAGGCTTACAGGGCCAGAGACTGAAGCGAGCGGTAGTGACAGTCTCTGTGTGTGGGGGCGAGTGTGTGTGTGTGTGTGTGTGAGAGAGAGAGAGAGAGAGGGAGAGAGAGAGAGAGAGAGAGACAGACAGAGAGAAAGAAAGAAAGGGGAAGAGAGAGAGACAAAGAGAAAGATAAAGAGGATATGTCTCTGAAAGAGAGAGAATGTGTGTGAGAGAGAGAAAGACAGTTTGTGTGTGTGTGTGTGTGTGTGTGTGTGTGTGTGTGTGTGCAGGCGTGACAGGGTGCGGAGCAGAGTTGGGGAGGTTGCGGGGGGTTTTGTCCGCTGCGTGGCTCTGATCCATCAGAAGCGGTCAGACTCAGAGGCGTTATGTAAACTGGACTCTCTTCCTGCCTGCCATTCCTTTCTGTCACACAGAGACGCAGCTTTTCCTTTTATTCTCCTTTTATTTTCCCCTTTTTTTTAACCAGTGCTGAATTTGGAAATGGACGTTTTACCTTCCTGTCTACTGATGTGAGCAGAGAGAGAGAGAGAGAGAGAGGAGAGAGACAGTGAAACAGCAAGAAAGAGGGAGAACGGAAAGAGAAAAACAGAGAGACAGAGAGAGAGGAAAAGGAGACAGAGAGAGAAAGGGAGAGAGAGGTGGATGATGTGAAGGATAATGTGTGTGTATGTGTGTGAGAGAGAGAGAGAGTGAGAGACAACAAGTGATAGAGACGGAAAGTGAGAGAGAGTGAAACAGGAAGAAAGAGAGAGGGGAAAGGAGAGAGAAAAAAGAGAGAGAAAAAAAAGAGAGAGATAGTAGAGAGATACTTGCAATTAATAACACAATTACAATTACAGTAACGGTCGTATTGTGACATCATATGATCAATTATTAGAATGTTATACACATTATGAGACACTTTCAGTCCTGCATTCACATATTTGGAAATGGATGTTTTACCCTTCTGTCTACTGATATGAGCAGAGAGAGAGAGAGAGAGAGAGAGAGAGAGAGAGAGAGAGACAGAGAGAGAGAGACAGAGACAGAGAGAGAGAGGGGGGGGGGGAAGGAGAGAGAGATGGTAGAAACATGATTGCAGATGTTCTAACATTAACTAAATATAATTAACCAATAATTAAATACACATTTAAAGAGACTCCACCACAAAGTAAATAACACTCACAATCATATTGTGACATCATAAGATCAAATATTAGAATGTTCTACACATAATGAGACACTTAATGCTGCACTATGACTGACAAAGGAAGATTTTTATTTTGCTGATTACAGTAGATCGTGACCTCTGATAAAGGAAGTGGCCTGTTATTATTCAGTATCAACAACAAAAAGGAAATGATTGCAGCACGTTGTGATTCATAATCATGAGACTTATCATGAGAGATTTTTTCCCCCCAATACTCGATTGCTGCATTCTCCAGTAGCAGCGTCTTGTCACCGGGAAAGAACAGTCTCCACAAAATGGCGTTTGCAGGGGAGGTGGCAGCCGAAAAATGTTTAAGAAGGGGGCCTGTGTGTGGAGGGTCGCTGGTTCTAATCCCTGGGCCATTGACTGACTCTCTCCCATCCTGCTATAATTACTACTGAGCTGCCCTTGAGCAAGGCACGTAACCCCCGACTGCTACGTGATAGGCAAGGCAAGGCAAGTTCATTTATATAGAACATTTCATACACAAAATTCAAACTGCTCTGCACAAGGTATGTAGGACATTAGATTAAGAAATACAGAATAAGATGAACAAGAAACACATAAAAAGCAAAATGCATAAAAAGAATAAAGGTCATAAAGAGATCCTCAACAAAAATCTTACTATGAACAAATAATATAATACAATATAAATACAGCAATGAATTATAACTTATAACAAAATAAATGATTTAATCAGTGTATTATCAGTCACGAATCCTAAATACATTCCTAAATAAATATAACCCTGAACATATTTTGCTGTAATACACATGTTCCCCTCCATCCCTCCCTGTCGGTGGGAACTGACAGTCTGTTCCTTCCTCCACAAAATGGAGGCTGGCTGGCGTCCTGCGTGGCCGTCAGTCCCACAGTGCTTGTAGCCTGTTAGTTCCCCCGCCGCCTGGATGACAAGCACAACAAGCAGAGAGCTCCCTGCGCACGGACACGCACAATGTCATGGCTTGCCTTCTGGGAGTGTGTGTGTGTGTGTGTGTGTGTGTGTGTGTGTGTGTTTGAGAGGAGAGAGAGAAAGTATGTGGGGGGGCGTATTTGGATGAGTTTGCGACCATGTGTGCTTGTGTGCATATGTGACTGTGTGTGGGTGGGTGTGTGAATAGTGAGGATGTGACTGTGTATGTGTGTGTGTGTGTGTGTGTGTGTGTTTCTTATCAGTGTGTGTGTGTGTGTGTGTGTGTTTGAGAGACAGAGTGAGCTGACCCAGATCTGCTTATTAGCATCAGGAGGAGGGGGACGGCAGTCACTTAGAGCTTTGTGCCTGAGCAGTGAACTGTGCTCGTGATTCACTGACACACCATCAAACCACATACAGTAGCCCCCTTCCTTCCTTCCTTCCTTCCTTCCCTCTCTCCCTCCTTCCTTCCTTCCTTCTTTCCTTCCTTCCTTCCCTCCTGCTATACCAAATATCTGGGCTATCCAGGAAATAAACCCACACCATCCAGAATCTCCACTTACTCTACTGCTTACCGTAAGTTATTCTGGATAAGAGAGCCTGCTGCCCCAAAGGTAAAATATTGACAATACTGAAGATACACAAATGAAGTCAGGAATAAATAAAACACATTGTTGAATCATAATAGCAGAAATGATCCTGTATCCAAGTGTATAGGACAGGAATGTTGCCATGTTTGCTGTCTAAATTTCTAAAACAAGGCAAGAACAAATTCTGTTTGGTATTTGATACATGGACATAAGTACACCGTAATAATTAAAATGGCTATAAACAAACTTGTAAAACATCATTTTGTAAGAATGAAATGAAATTCCTTTCTCCACATAAACATGCATTTACGTTTTAACATTTTAACAACAAAGTAGATTTTTTTGAATGAATAAAAAGAACAATAATATCTAGTTTCTCTCTTGCTTCATGATCCATGATGCATGAATGAATGTGAATGAATAAACAAATGAAAGAATTAACAAATGAATGAATGAATTAATGAACGAATGAACGAATGAAAGAATTAACAAATGAATGAACGAATGAATGAATGAATGAATGAATGGCTGTGTCATGGTGATGATGGCAATGATCATGAAAAGTTGAAAGCTCTCTGTATTGCTGATTCAGATATAGGGGCAGACAGAGTCATCCATCCATCCATCCATCCATCCATCCATCCATCCATCCATCCATCCATCCATTTTCATAGGTCTCCCTTTTATTGAAATAGAAGAATGCAGACTCTAGGATACACAGACAGCATTATGAAGCAATCTAGATGGGAAACAGTTGTTACCAGCAGTATTTCTTCATGGTATATTTGTTCTTTACAGCCCACTATGTCTCTCCCATTGACAGTGTCCCATTTGTCAATCCCTGTTCCTTTTAAGTCGTATTGCTTATGGGCATTGCCTTAAAATATTACCCTGCATCGTGGCCTATATGGGTGTCGGGACTGGGTTCAATTCACTTTCAATTCAAACAATTCAGGATGTGTGTGTTGAACATTTTCTGCACCGAAACAGAAATCACAGAGTAGAAAAGGAAACCACAGTGTTGTGTGTGAGCTCGCTCCACCAGGAACAGCTGAATTGAGTTTTTTTTTAGTTACATCAATTGAATTGATTGAATTGAAAATGACTGGGCTGTAGCCCTGATGGGCATGAGGCCGTCTTTGCTGCTGGTTGGAGGAGGTGGAGAGCTGAAGGTGTCCCGTGTCACCAGCTGAGGCCGGCGCTCGCTTCACCCAGTCAGCTGAGAATAACACGATGCCAGACAGGAGGGAATCAGAGATATTTCAATTCAGCTCAGACTGAGCCTGGGGGAAACGTCTCTTCACATGGTTTCACTGCAGGTTCAATGTGGACTCACATGTAGCAAATGAAGCAAGTAGATCCTAAATTTGTAAGGTAATGATGGACAATATGGAGATTTCCTTTCGTTTGAGATGGGTCTGGAAACTGCTCTATGGACAACACACACAGGCTATATGGAAATAAGTGTAATGAAAAAAAACATTGCCTGAAACCTACCCATACATCATAATCTGTATACATAATCTATCCATATTCTGAATAGTGTACATCATAAACTGTGACAGGTCTACTGAGCCAATAAATTGTCTTGATTGTGGCAATAAAGGACAGTAGCATTTTAAGTGAAATTTAACAAGTGACTTGTACTGTGTAAATATCAGTTGTGTTTTCTATGTTCCAGTTCCAGTTTAGAAATCTTAATTCCTAAAATGTGTTGTCAATAGGAGAAACACAGTTAATGATTTATTTTTAATAAAATAGATCTATTAAATAAAATTAGATCTATTTAATTGTTCCCCATAATCTTTCTCATCTGGACCACTAATCTAAAAAAAACCCAGCAAAGGCAAATGAATGAGTGATTTGGAGTGATAAGGATTTATGCAGAAATGCTCTATTGCTGCAGAGAGAGAGAGAGAGAGAGAGAGAGAGAGAGAGAGAGAGAGAGAGAGAGAGAGAGCGAGAGAGATCCCTGCGCCCTCTGTTGGTGAAAATAGATGTTCATTTACTGAAACTGCTAGTTGCTCTAATCCCATGCAGTTGTAGATGAGGATTAACGAAAAATATAGATCAGGATCGACATGGTGTCTATAAATTGTTAATAAACTGATTATAAATACACACATTTATATTAGTCAGACCACTGACTAATATGGAGAATTATGGTTTCATTATTTATATTTACTTGAGAAGCTATCACACCCAAGGTCCATTCTCTTACACCGTCTCTTTGCTACTGTTTAGAAAAGTTTTTTGTAGTTATTGTTATGTAGCCTGACATTGTCTAATCTCGTTTTACTGTCTATATAAACCCTGTTTGGGATTCTCACCTAACCTGCACACTTCAATTTCTTTTATATATATATTTTTTTCTTTTGAATATACTATTTTCAACGTGTACAAATAAAAAAACAGTAAAATAAAATCGATATGAGATTAAGAGTCCTATTAAAAAATTGTACGGTTTGTCTTTCATAACCTGCTTGAGAAATGTTTTTTCTTTATTATTTCTGCGAAACAATCATAAAAACCGAAGTGTCCCACCAAAAGTGTCCCCCTCTGTCTCCAGTCGGAACTGAAAATCGGCGACACCAGGCCTCCACTCGGTCGTATTTTGCAGCGACACTCATTCAAAATGGCTTCCAAGGCAGACGCGGTCTGTCAAATCTTCACGTTTCAGGACTGCAAAACGTCTCCCGACCCGATTTACGAGCTCCCCGCCCGGTGTCTGAGCTCTTCCCCGGTCCCGATAGTGATCGACAACGGCTCCTTCCAGACCCGGGCCGGCTGGGCGTGCGAGGCGGCGGAGTACCGGTCGCCGAAGCTGCTGTTCAAGTCCGTGGCGGCGCGGAGCAGAGGGGCCGCGCGCAGCGAGACCCAGATCGGTAACGACATCTCGAACCTGGAGCCGCTGCGGTGGCTGCTGAAGAGCCAGTTCGACAGAAACGTGGTGGTGAACTTCGAGATCCAGGAGCTGATCTTCGACTATGTGTTTACACACCTGGGCATGGCGTCAGAGGTGGGTGCTGCGGGGTCAGGTGGTCCTAAAGTGGGTTACAGGACAGGTGTTATGCCAAACTATGTATCCCCTATAACCATGGGCCAGTTGCATAAAGATAGACCTAGTTCCTACAACTTCTTGATTGTTGTAGATCTCTAATGTGTTGTTTCGGTCTCTAAAGACTCTCTCTCTCTTCTTCAGGTCTTTCCAAAAACAAGAGATTTGCCGTCTTTTATGAAACTGCTTCATTATTTAAACTCCCACTCTGACAGTTAGGCCGACTCGTTGCCATAACAACAAAGTTCTTAACTCAAGATTAGCCGGGGGGAAGGTGGCTATCTTTCCTACCTCAAAATAAGTCAGTTGTAATATTTATGTAACAGACCGTCTTAATTAGTCTAGTCCAACCTGAGAATGTAAGACCAGTCTAAGGCTTGGACTAGTCTTAAACTAGCTTTATGCAACTGGCCCCATGTGTCCCCCTGTCTTCTCCTTGATTTCACGCCAGAGGAGGATGTGTTTTTGTGCGCAATATCATACTCAAGTAGAAGTACTGTTACTTTGCTGATATGAAAATATCAGAAAATATGATGAATGAGCTACGATAAACCGTAGCTCATTTAAAATGTAGCCAGAGTAAAAGGTACTGAGTTACTTTTTTGAATTTTGTTACATGTGATGTTTGCAATTCTCATGTCATGCAATTATAAAAGGACAAGAGGAGTTCAAACTAGATTCTTTTAATTGAAAAATGTGGAAATGTGTTTACCCACCTTTTTATATGCAGAATAGAGATTACCCACCATTTTAGTCTGACATACATTTGTGCACCAATAACATGACACACACACACACTAGGGCTGCAACTAACGATTATTTTCATTGTTGATTAATCTGTTGATTATTTTCTCGATTAATCGATTAGTTGTTTGGTCTATAAAATGTCAGAAAATGGTGAAAAATGTGGATCAGTGTTTCCCAAAGCCCAAGATGACGTCCTCAAATGTCTTGTTTTGTCCACAACCCAAAGATATTCAGTTTACTGTCATAGACGAGTAAAGAAACCAGAAAATATTCACATTTAAGAAGCTGGAATCAGAGAATTTTGACTTATTTTTCATAAAAAATTACTCAAACCGATTAATCGATTATCAAAATAGTTGGCGATTAATTTAATAGTTGACAACTAATCGATTAATTGATTAATCGTTGCAGCTCTAACACGCACACACCTCTCCCTCCAGGGCAGTGTGGATCACCCCATGGTGCTGACCGAGGCGCCCTGCAACCCGCTGCACTGTCGTCAGATGATGTCAGAGTTGCTGTTCGAGTGTTACCGCGTCCCGCACGTCTCCTACGGCGTCGACGGCCTGTACAGCTTCTGCCACAACAACGCTCAGAGAAACGTCCCGCCGCCGCGCACCGGCATCGTCCTCTCCTCGGGATACCACTGCTCCCACATCCTGCCCGTCATCAACGGCAGGTGAGGCGTCCGCAGATTGCTTTTAACGTCGTATTCCTCCCATTGAGTATGGCAGTGATTCTCAAACTTTTTCCATATCAAATGTAGCACACATTAAGGCCACAGACCCCCATTTGATGAGATTTTGTCTCTCTGACCTAAATCTGAGAATATTTCTATTGTTATATGATTTTGTCCAGAATTCCATGAATATCTGTATTGTAGGTTGAGAGATAACAGTGAAACTATGATCAAAATAGTCATTCTTCCACATTCACTAAATTACAATTACAATTTCACATTTGGCAGACGCTTTTATCCAAAGCGACGTACACATGAGATTTTCATACAACACAAGCAAGGTTCTAGTTAGGAGAGAACAATGAGAGTAAGTGCTATAAAGCTGAGTTCTGGTCCAACAGGACATAGGTGCTACAAGGCAGTGCTATGAGGCAATGCATAGAGTGCATAGAGGCAATTTTTTTTTTTGGTTTGGTTTGGTTTGGTTACCTGGGCCATTAGGTGAGAAGGTATTCGCTAAAGAGCTGGGTCTTTGGCCTTTTCTTAAGGATTGAGAGGGACTCTGCGGATCGAATGGAGTTTGGTAACTCGTTCCACCACAGGAGAACCACAGAAGAGAAGAGTCTGGCTAGAGACTTAGGGCCTTGTTGTGGTGGCAGCATCAGGCGCTGCTCCTTGGCAGAGCGTAGTGAGCGGGAGGGAGCGTGTAAATGTGTTAACTTCTTGTAAATGAAATGATGGTGAAGTTTAACAATTCATCAATTTGCTGGGGACCCCCTGGAATCCCACCAAGGACCCCTGGTGGTCCCCGGACCCCACACTGAGAACCAATGATATGTTGGATAGGAAAAAAACATATTTCTGCTGTACAAATTTATTATCATGTCTATTTTTTCTGATTTTTATCTAATTTTTGCTTTTTTTTGTGAAATACTAACTAGTTTTCACCCTCTAGGCCTGATAATGAATCAAATGAAACGACCTGACAAGGGGGAAATCTTTCTTGTTTGAAATCTGCACACTTGTACCAGGGGTAGCAAGTAGACATTCCTTTGTTTTAAGGGGTCACGAGCCAAAAAAGGAGAACCACTGGATTATAGATTCTAATTTTCTTTAATGCGGTGTGTGTGTGTTTGTGTCCCCAGGTTGGATGCGGTGAACTGTAAGCGTGTGAACGTGGGCGGGAGCCAGGCGGCGTCCTACCTGCAGCGTCTCCTCCAGCTCAAATACCCCGGTCACCTCGCCGCCATCACACTCAGCCGCATGGAGGAGCTGCTGCACGAACACAGCTACACTGCTGCGGATTACCATGAAGGTCCGCATGTCTCCATACAGACAAACATACACACATATGCATACATTCATGGGCTCATTTCAAGCTGCATTAGGCAGGCGATAACTATCTGAATTTCTGAAAGTTTGAAGGACTTCATTACCCCAAAAAACATGACATCAATAAACTGCGCACTCCGCAGACCCAAATTTCTTCTATGTGGCTGAAGGATTGAAGGTGCTGGAAAAAATCAATTCGCAGCAGGTTCAGCAATTGTTGATGAGTCCAGTTTTCTCTTGATGGAGGATTCACCCGCTGCTGTTCAGGAGAAAGTTTTGTATTTTGCTCTTAAGTTTCGATTCGTCACTTCCTGTGTGCTGAGAAGATTTCCCGCCAGTGACCACACCTGACGCCTGAAATTAATTTGGGCAAATAGTTATGGGGAATTGAACACTCTTTTCTGCTGCAGCCACACTTTGTGATTTAGGCTGACAAGATGGGTATTTTTACATAAAATTCTTGCCTAGGGCAGCTTTAATAAAGATGGAATTAAAACTTTTACCACACCTGGGAGTTACATACAGTATGTGCACAATTTGCAGAATAAATGCACACAAACAAATACCCCACTATGACTGAAATGAAAATGAAAAGAAAAAATTCCAAGGCGCTCAAGATGTGAGGTATAAAGTTTAGGGCTGATTATTTTTTTTGTCGATTAATCTGTTGATTATTTTCTCGATTAATCGATTAGTTGTTTGGTCTATAAAATGTCAGAAAATAGTGAAAAATGTGGATCAGTGTTTCCCAAAGCCCAAGATGACATCCTCAAATGTCTTGTTTTGTCCACAACCCAAAGATATTCAGTTTACTGTCATAGAGGAGGAAAGAAACCAGAAAATATTCACATTTAAGAAGCTGGAATCAGAATTTTGACTTATTTTTCTTAAAAAATTACTCAAACCGATTAATTGATTATCAAAATAGTTGGTGATTAATTTAATAGTTGACAAATAATCGATTAATCGATTAATTGTTGCAGCTCTAATAAAGTTAAAAACCCTTATATTCTTGGATATATCATAATAGAAAAAAACAGGATACGAGGCCCGCTATCACTGTTGAATTAACAAGCTAGAAGGCTAAACCACAGAGGCCATGATGAATATATGCATATACTTCCATTTCCCACAGAGCTGGAGAAGTGGCGCAGCCCGGAGTTTTATGAGCGGGAGGTTCACCGCATGCAGCTTCCCTTCTCGGCCAAGGTGCTGGGCGGCTGTGTGAGCGTGGAGGAGCGGCAGGAGAGACGAGCGCAGCAGCTCCGCCGCCTGCAGGAGATCAACGCCCGCCGCCGGGAGGAGAAGCTGCAGCAGGACCAGGAGAGGCTGGACAAACTGCTGGCTGTGCAGGCAAGGAACTGTTTATCATAGATTGATTGATTGATTGATTGATTGATTGATTAATTTTATTAATGGATATAGAAGACAATGAATCCAAGGGATAACATGTAAAAGTGAGAACACTTATTTCCAACATGGTCCCTGATGTCAGAAAACAGGACAGACAGTAACACATAACATCCATAGAATCCTCTAAAACAACAAGCAACAAAAATCCAATGACAACCTTAATATAAAAACAACAGACATGAAACTTCAATCCCTGTCCTAGTATCTTTCCATCATATTGTTTGTTAGAATGCTCATTAGCTGTTACAAATGCTAATATACAGTACATGAAGCATAAGTCTTTTCATAAGACTACATTAAATATTACTACATAAAATCCATAGCATTGGTCATAAATGGGAAAAACGGTCTATATGCACTGTTTTTTGTATGTGTGTTTGCATGTCTGTCTTTGTTTTATTTGATTTAATCTTATTTAACCAGGTAGTGCCATTTAAAGTGAACATCTCTCTTTCAAGAAAGTCCTAGAGAAAGAAAGCAACTTCATGACAGACATAAAAATAACACAGAAGAATGTACACACAGTCTTACTTATGTCACTTTTGGGGTATTTACAAAGACTTACATTCATTCCCTGGAGACTTACCCTAACCATAACCATAACCACTACTTGCCTAAACCTAACCCTTAGGTTAGGTTAACCTTAACCACTGACCCAAAAATCAGCTTTTTACCAATTGGGGACACGGCTTTTGTCCCCAATTGCACAAGCCGTCCCCAATCAACTGGTCTTAAGTCTGGTGTGTGTCCCTGAAAGTGACTTAAGTCATACCCATGTCTTTCTGTGTGTGTGTGTGTGTGTGTGTGTGTGTGTGTCTCCTTGTCTGTATGTCTCCGCCTGTTTGTCTGTCTCCACCACAACAATAGAAAATACCATCTTAAAATCAGAATGAGAATAGGCAACAACGAAATTTCCATGTTAGTAGAAACCAGAGTTATTGGACAGAACATGTGCACTTAATTAGTTTGCGTGCACCTGCGTTGCTACTATGACAACCAATGTCATATTGTAATGACAGCAAATGATTACGCTGTCTAAACACACAAATCCGATCTGGTCATTTGTAAATTATAATGTGCACAGTCAGCCTCAAGGCCCATTCACATCTAGAACGATAACTGTAAAGATAATATTAACTATAAAAATGTTTAAATCGTAAGTAAATAGTATGTCTGTGTTTCCACTACAACGATAACTATAAAAACATCCAAAACGACAACTGTAACTATATTCCTGGTTCAAATTTTCAACCAATCAAATTAAAGTTCTAAGAAAGAAGGGGGCGGAGCATTTGCCAGCTCACTGCAGTGATAACTTGGTTTGCTGAGGAACTGATCACAGATACCGTTGCAGTGTAAATGCTTGAGCAACAAGGGTATCTTTATAGTTTATAGTTATCGTTCTAGATGTGAATGGGCCTTCAGGGATCAGATTTGAAAAACAAATTGGGGTTTTCTGTGAGCAGGAGCTGCTGGATGACGGCCTGCTGGATCAGTTTCATAAGAACCTGGTGGAGCTGAACATGGACTCAGCTGAGGAGCTTCAGTCCTACATCAACAAGCTGCACCTGGCTGTGGAGCAGGGCCGCCAGAAACTGCTGCACAGCGACGGGCCGGAGGGGAAGACTGAGGTGCGTCTTACTAAAACAAATTAGGGCAAAATAGCAAGAGAAATACTTAATTTATCTAATCTTTTAGCTGCTGGGTCCACATTTGAGGCTGTTTAAGTGTCGGGCAAAATAATCCAATAGTTCAAGAAAAGTCTAAAATGGCTGCGTGTTTAACATGAAACACAAATGTACAAATCAAGTCTGTTCTTTTTTGAGTAGTATATATTTAATAAAACAAAGCAAAAGTTGTATTACTGTGAACATGTAACTTAAGATATTAAATCTTCACACTTTAGCTTAATCTCCCATAATCTTTGATAATCATCTGAGTTGTGATGGCAAAACAAGATCGGAGAATTGACTTCTGGGTTCTTCAACTATTAGTTTGCATGAATTATTATTTTTATTTTATTTTATTTTTTTATATATTTTTTTAATTACAGGCAAATAATACACATAACACACACGACAATATGATGACATGACAATATATCCTCACAAAAAAGAAGAGAGAAAAAAATGCACTAATTATTGCGATACAGTGATATATATATATATATATATATATAATCCTTTTATGATTGCAATACAGAACATACTCTAGCATTTTATAATAAAGCGCATTGATGTATAAGTAGTAATTCTATGTATTTATATCATATACTTTAAGCTAAGTTTGCCAATGCTTCAGTTGCATTAACTAGCAAGCCGAGTAGGCAAAAGTTACTGTATTCTCCGTAGAAGAGATGAAGGCAGATATCAGATTCAGATAAAGTGATAATTAATCAGGTCTGTGTGTCGAGGCTGTGAACGCGCCGTGGGGCTCGACAGAATCTGTCCTGGTTTCCTGCAGTAAGTGTTGTGCGGCTGACATGTGGCCTGAGGCTTTCTGTCGCTCTGAGCCAGGTGTCGGAGCTCGAGACGCCGATGGACGAGGGAGACGGAGTGGCGCTGATGGAGCCTGACTTCCCCGAGGACACGCTGCCAGACAAACCCGCTAATGTGGTCCAGGTAACAGCATAGGAAGTCTATTTAATAACTAGAAAGTTGGCACTCAGTAGAGCGCAGTCCTCCGCCAACGCCAGCAGTTGTCAAGATATGCCATTTCCACATGTCAGATAGTTGACCAAATTAAACTTCTGTTAATTCTTTCTATGCTGTATATTTGGCAAAGAAAGTGCATTAAACTTCAACTTTTAAATTTGCCACATTTTCAAATGAGCAACAGTTCTAGAGTAAAATTATTTCTATATATTTTTGGCAAAGAAAGTGCATTAAACTTCAGCTTCATAATGTGCCACCTTTTCAAACGAGCAGCAGTTGTAGACCAGCAGTTTCAGATGGTGCACAAGGACTCAGGCAGCCGTTCACAACCAAACTTTCCATACATACCTTTTTATGAAAAGCCACGCCCCATTTGGCCAATCGGTGTGAAAAGTTAATCAGTTGTTCCTTGCCCCATGGCAAAAGTTTCCACAAAGTGTCATGCAAATCCGTTCATAACTTTTGGAGTTATCCTGCTAACAGACAAACAAGCAAACAGATGGAACGGGGCGAAAACATAACATAACATACATATGATATTTATATCCTCATTAAGGCTGTGTAGGTAATTATCTGGCAGTTTACGATGTGACAGAATATATGAGAAGAAAAAACAAAATCTGGGTTTGCACTTTGTAAGCATAAGTAGGATAGAAATAATAATCAGTTTGAGGGGTTTTACCCAAATGTTTCCGTATCTGAACTTAGGAACTGGAAGTGTTTGTGTGCCAAACCACAAGTGAAACCACATACATTTTCTTATGCATGAAAAAAGTTGAGGCAATATTTCACTGTTGTTCTGTAAAAACCTTGTAACTCCAATCTTGGTGATTTTTATGCTTTAACTCCAATTGAAGGATTCAATGCTCCTCTGTGGGTTGAGAGTTTTCTTAGTTCCTGACAAGTTCCTGACAAGTTCCTGACATTTGGGAGATAAACGGTTTTCACTGGACAGCGACGATTTGCAAGAGTGTAGTTTTACACTCTGGTGCACTTTCTAACATTTGCTGTCAGTGTTTGTCTTGTGTTCACCTTGGCGTAGTATAATTTTATCCCGTCTGCAGCCAGTGTTCAACATGGCGGAGTACCACCAGCTGTTTGTGGGGACGGAGCGCCTCAGGTGTCCAGAGATCCTGTTCCAGCCCTCGCTCACTGGAGAGGACCAGATGGGACTGATGGAGACGCTGCAGTACGTCTTGGCCAGGTAATAAACAGTTACAGTCAAGCTAGCACACACAAAAGAAAAATATACACATACACACACACGCATACGCACAGGGTTCCTACGCAGGTCTGGAAAGTCTGGAAAAGTATTAAAAATGAATTTGATCATTTCCAGGTCTTGAATAGTTTGGGAATTTGAAAAAATGTCTGGAAAAGTATGGAAAATGTTGTGGTTCAGATCCGATACACACATAATTCTAGCTTTTATGTTTTTGTAGACCAACTTTGAGTCCACAGTTTTTGTTGATGTGAAAAATAATGTTCAGATAGAGGGACGCTCTTATTACCCAGCCGCTGTCAGCATGCATTATATCAAATCCCGACCAAAATCAAATCCAGTCAAGAACATAGGGTCTGGGAAAAATATGGAATTTTTTAAATGGAAACTGTGTAGGAACCTGCCAATCATCTCACATATTCTGATATTTGTCGCTGTGAAGAACAATCTTCATCTATACAGTGATATGACCTAGTTAGCAGGGGCAAGATGTCTATCTGCGGAAATCATATTGAACACCAGACAAAATCTTCAAAACAAATCAAGGTCTGGAAAAAGTATGGAAAATGTGTAGGAACCCTGTACACATATGCACACACAACCACACACCCATGAAAATGTGAAGCAAACAGTATTTTCTATTATTAATTTCACTTTTTAAATTATTTCCTTGTTAGAAAGTGGCACGTAAAGAGTTACAACTGTGACGTTTTAACATTTTTCTTGCTTCTTCTGTACCGTGTGCAGGTACACTCCTGAGCAGCAGGAGGCGCTGGTGAGCAACGTGTTCCTGACCGGAGGGAACATGCAGTATCCAGGCATGAAGGAGAGGGTGGAGAGAGAGCTGCTGGCCATGAGGCCCTTCCAGTCTCACTTCCAGGTACAGCTTTTACCCTTTTTAAGCACATTGACATTTAAACCCAATTAATCCTTTATACCCTCATGACCAAAGTACAAAACCCTGTTCCTCTGAAGCAGATCCCTCCTTACTTTCCCTGAATGCAGACATTTCAGAATTTGATTATTAAAGAAAGAGGATTTTTGTTGGTGTCATGAGAAATGAAACCGTCAATTAATCATTTTTATTTGAGAAAAAAAGATTAATTTTCAGGTGATGGCGATATATATTTTAAGATTTGAATAAGTCATTAGGCCACAAAACTTGTTCTACTACTATTATAGTAAAATATCATAATTTATATTGTAGCTGTTACCTCAAACATTTTACTAAATACAGCAAAATTGAAAATGGGACGATTTTCCAAGGCAGAAATGACTTGAACAGTGAATTGATCACTATTTTGCATACATTAGAGCCTAATAATCCATTAATATGACTAAATCACTGATGTTCCCCATTGATTAACCCATTCAAACACAATCAGACTAGAGTTACCTAACTGGCCCTTGTCTAACTGAAACTTCAGAGATTGTTATTTTCTTGTGTATAACAGTTACTCCAATTTAGTTACTTTTCAGTCCGGTAGAGTAGATAATCCAGTGGTAAAGTGTCTCTAACTCTGTCCCATTCGTCCCCAGGTGAACATGGCGTCGCGTCCGGCCCTGGACGCCTGGTACGGGGCCAGATCCTGGGCCTTGGAGCATCTTCCTGCAGGAGGAGGAGGAGGAGGAGGGGAGGCGGAGGGCTGGATCAGCAGGCAGGAGTACGAGGAGAAGGGAGGAGAATACCTGAGCGAACACGGCTCCTCTAATGTCTTTGTTCCCTTGAAGATCGTCAAACCCGCCCCTGCTCGCCCCGCAGAACTCACCGTTCCCACTTCCACATCGTCGGCGGCGTCTCCAGCTGCCGGCGGCGTCTCATCCGTTCTGCCTGCTTCCTGTCCTGCTGCTGCAGCTGAGGTTCCCGTGGTTACGTGCTAGCTGGGCGTCTCGGAGAACTGGTGCTTTAAATACTTAAAGGAAAAATCCACCTAATCTTACTGTTAGATGTCATTATGTGATGTTTAGTGCATTCCGGGAGTTATTTTCTGATGAAGTTGTAATTTACTTTTTTGTTGTATCCACTTTCCTTCAACCTGCCTCGTCTACTTCTACTTCAATTAGTGATTTCCTACGTTTCCCAGAATGCCTTTCTACAACCCCCAAAGAATGGGTGTGAACTCTTTCAATCAGTGGTGGGTGTATGGACATATAAACAGCTTGAAAGTGTGATCACTCAGCGGTGGGTTATATGTGTCGATGATTGCGGCCGCACCCCTTACTCAGAACACAGCATGTCTTGTGGCTGCATTGCATTCTGGTCTATTGAGGCTACTGTGGGTGGAGAAATTGGTCTCTCTCCTCTTCTACGATGGATTTCTTCCTGTATGATTGTTGAACGTCTCTTGGTGCAAAATGGCAGCTCCAGAAAGAAGCCCTTGCTCTTTGATTCTGGGGGACTGACACCAAAACCTGACGCTGGAAATAACTTGACATGAGGAGGACTAAGAAAAACACACCACCAAACAAAAGAATGGGCTCAGAAAGTCAGCATATGTCGCCATTAGCTGGTTTAACAATGTTAGAGTGTGGATTTTTCCTTTAATTATACCGAGCAAATCACTATTCAAGACGGTTGATTTGAATGGGAATGCTCTTCCTGTCCTCTGTGGTGCTGCAGGGACCGGTCTTGTGTCTGTTCTGGGTCTCCTGAGACTTGTGTGACTTCCCGTCCAAGAAAGAAATGTTTTGGATTTTTTTTTTGACTATCTGTAAGACCAGATCTGTAAGACCAGATCACCAGAGGCCGTTCATATTGAATGGTCATTATTTGAGTGGTGTGAAAGGTATAGTGGGAACATTTTATATGTTATGTAAATAAACATTTTTTTTTACATATATATTTTCAAGACTGATTGAAAACTGTGTTTAGAACAGCTGCTTTTGAAAGAGCAACAGACTAACATTTCTGAGAAGTGCTTTAAACATTTGGAATAAAATAATGTTAAAATAATGTGTTTGGATGCTGTCTGGTGTCACTGTGATAAACTATACAGATGAATTGATATCAAGTATTACAATTTATTTAGTATAACAGCTGTTTCTGAGAGGTTATTCTTCTTCATTCTCTCCCAGCTGTATTTCCTTTCACTATTGTTCACTGTCAATTACAGAAAATTCGACATGTTTTAATGTTTAAAAAAAGGAGATTAGGTGATGATGAGGTGTTGCAGTTCAGTATCACACCACTTGATGTCGGAGGTCTACAACATAAAGTCAGATTCTCCTGTCTGCAGCTTCAACACAGCGCCTCCTCTGGGCAGCATGAGGTATTTTTTACCTTTTGTTACCAGCCTACTCTGAAAAGCAAATCCACAGTGTGCCATACTGCAGTCTCATGCTGCCGGATTACCTAACACATAATAGATACAGGTTTACTCAAGGCCAGTGGTTTTCAAACTGAGGAGACTCTATGTACAATATTTTTTGTATAATTCTCATACATGGCAAAATTGATTGTTAGATTTTGTGGCCTTCTTTGAAAGCAAGTTGAACGAAGTGTACTTTGATAAATTTTGTTTAATCTACAAACCCACAGTGTTAATGAGAAGCCTTTGACAGGTTCAGGCTTTCACAAAGCCTTAAGTCATGATTTGGTTTTACTGTTGATTTTATGTCCTCTTTTATATCTTTTCCTTATATTTTACTTTTTTATTATGTTTTCTGATCCTTCTTTGTGTTATTTTATTCTGTTTTACTGCTGGATTTTGTACTTGTTTTGTGAAGCACTTTGTAACACTGTTACTGAAAGGTGCTATACAGATAAAGTTTATTATTGTTACTATTTGCCTTTAGATGCTGGTTACTCCACAGTAATGCGAAACAGATTTTTAATCTTCAGTCTCAGATGACCCACCTATGGGTGCTGACCCACTTGAAACTGTGTTGCAAGTGTCTGTGTTGTCCACTTAGTGCTGTGCTGTTCCCTGTCAGTCCACATTATTAACCCAGCAGACCTCTGCGGTCTAATAGTATTATGTGGTGTTAAACGGAGCCACAGCTCAAGGTTCAAACCCTCGGCAGCTTGTTCTGCTTCACATCAAGCAGCAGCAGCAGTCTGGTTTCTGCAGCAGGGCAGAGCGGGGCTAATCAGAGCCAGAGCTCGGTGCTGACTGGTGGGTGATTTGTTCAGATTTAGCAAAAGAGAGAAAATGGGAAAGACAGGGGATTCTAGGCTGTTTCTAATTTGTAATTTCCCTACAATCTATGATCAGCTTGTTCTGTTACTGTGAATGCTACATCCTCTAAACTGATCAGTGGCACTATTGGTAACACAGCTGATGAATAATCTCTGAAGGCAATAAGATCAGGCAGACCGATTTAGATTTTTGAGTCATGAAATTACATTATTGATATTTATAGTATGCGTGAGTAAACTGTGGTTCGGTGTTGAGAGTGGAGTGGCTCCTACTGTTGGGTTTTCTGCAGGTGTCATTAAAATTCAGTCATGGAAATTTGAAAAGGGGTCGTGGAGAAGTCATGGAAAAGTTTTTGGAATTTCATCAGTGACAAGCTGTGGGAAACCTGCAACTCCACTGACACACCAGCTGTCTTACCTCTACCATCCAAACTAGGTTTCTACATAAATTACATAAAACAGCACAAGGGATAGTTACAGCAAATCCTGTCTATTGTTAACCAAGCCTGCACTGTTTTAGACTCCATTTGGCCCTGTAGTGGAAACGTGGCTTTAGTGTTGGCCAGTGTCCAATTAGGTGATTTAACTGTGAGCTACAGTGCTGCAGGTCAGCAGGAACACCAGGCAGAGCTAAACTGAGAAACACAGTCTGCTGTTGGGTTGCTTCATAACATATAGATGAAAGAAAAGACGGAGTGAACATTTTCATTATAGGAGCCAGACTTGGGACTATAAAAGACTGGAGAATCTTATTTTATTGTTACTGGGTAAAACACATCTGTCATACAAAAATGTCCCAAATTCTGACCAAATTCTGGTTGTAATGACGATTTCTTGTCCTTTTCTTCTTTTTCCCTGTATGGAGAGGTCTGGGACGGTGACGGCGTTGAAAATAGCCTGCAGTTGGTGTGTCCCGTTGGCTTGGTTGGGTAAGGTGTGTACCATGTACCCACAACGTCCCAGGTTCAAGTCGCAGGACCTTTGACGCATGCCTTTCTTCTTGTCTCTCTTCACTGTGACTGTCCAATGGTGCAGAAATGCCATAAAAATACTCTTTAAAAAACAGCCTGAGTTCCCCACTTGACAATCCCTCTGCTGTTACATTGCACAAACAGTCTTTCTTTTCTAGAATTTAGCAAAACAACCTTTTTTCTGTGTTTCTGAAGTGATGCAGTGGGCTCTGAATGGATTTCATAGACCCGTGGATTATGAAACATACCAAGCACATAAAGGATCTCATAAACCTTCAATAAAAGCAAAAAGATGACAACTATTATATCTGGTGTTGCAAGGCCATCGCATCCTTAGCAGAGAATTTTTGGCTGCTGTCCAACCAGAGGGACTTAGCTCTTAGTAGTTGGAGGCTCAGATCAACAGGAACCGCAACAACACTAAGCTGAACGACCTAAACGGCCTCGCATTCCCTGAGTGGATATAGGACCTGTGTTGGTTATTGTGAAAAAATTTACTTCTTCTATGGATCATCATTTACCATTAATAGACCTTTTTCACAAACATGGCTGACGTACTTCTGCAGGGTAAAGATCAGTTCTGTTCTATCAGTTCTATAGCCTGTATGGCAGGTTAATGGAAGACAGATTCCAGTTAAAGGTTTGGCTCTGAATGTGTCCCTGTTATTGTTATTATCAGTCCAATCAGTAGTCTAGCCAGCTACAGGCTCTTGAATGAGGCACTTGACTCCATACACACACACACATACACACACACACACACACACACACACACACACACACACTATGGTCTAAGCAGCTCAGCTCAGTCCTTTCTTCTAAACTAAACGCTTTTTGGCTCCTTTCATTTTTCTTTGTAAAGCAAATTAGAGCAAAACACTCCAGAATTTTCACCTATTCACTTTATTATTAAAGCAATCAGCTGGCCATTATGAAATAATACTGGACTCTTATGCAAGGAACAGACACACACACATACGCACACAGGCACACACCCACACACACACACACACACACACACACACACACACACACACACACAAATACATGCACTCTCACTGCCTCTCTCTCTCTCCCTCTCTTTCTCTATCTCTCTCCACATTAATAGGCACTGTTCAGATTTATCCGAACCTTGGAGGTCTGTAATAATAATGCTGGGCTATTGAGCAAGGAAGACACACACACACACACACACCCACGCACACACACCCACACACACATACTGTACACACACACACACACACACACACACACACACACATCTCTCCACATTAATGGGCACTGTTCAGGCTTATTCAAATCTTTGAGGTCTGTAATAATAGTGTGCTGGACTCTTGAGAAAGGAGCACACACACACACACACACATAATACACGCGCACACACACGCACACACACACACACACACACACACAATGTCTCTGCACTTAAGTAGGCCCCGGTCAGATTTATCCAGATCTTTGAGGTTTGTACAGACGTGGTGTGGGCTGATTTGGGACTAACAAGACACTTCCAGGAGCTCATTTGCAAAGAATCTGACTGCCACACACACACACACACACACACACACACATTCATGTATGCACTCTCTGCTTTGACAGGTTGGGAGAACTATGGCCCTTTCTCACACAGGGATTTATTACTGTCTGCAGACGCCCCGTCTGAGGCTGATGAAGTCTGCATAATAAATCGCTGCTGTTACGGAAAAACCTTGTAGCTCCAGAGTTTGGGAAATGATCATGTTTTCCCTTGAATTGAAGGCTCACAAGTTAAGTTCAAGTTTGAGTAAGTTTCAAGACCATTAGGGTGCATGAAACCCATTTCAAACCTAGACCGGAATGTCGAAAATCCATAGGTGTCAATCTGGACGGAGGGCTGTTTTTCTAAAATCCTGAGAAGTTGACTTTGTGAAGATACAAGGTTTTTGTCCGACATCCGGTGAAATAGTGTTCTGCACAAGACAACCATCACGGGCCTTAATGTGCTGCTTTATTGTCTGAGGACAGAGATCTATGGAGTCAGGAGGTAATGAAACCTCTGTGGGTTTCAAAGTGAATGGGGTCGTAGTTGTTTTAACTTCTAATTAAAGTCGGGCATAATGAATTGGAGAGGCGGCTCCATAAAATAGATTGTGTAGGCTTTATTTGATAAGCAATACACTGTGTCTGTGTGTGTGTGTGTGTGTGGTATGACTTTCAGAGACACAAACCAGACGTAAGACCAGTTGATTGGGGACGGCTTGTGCAATTGGGGACAAAAGCCGTGTCCCCAATTGGTAAAAAGCTGATTTTTGGGTCAGTGGTTAAGGTTAGGGTTAGGTTTAGGTTTAGGCAAGTAGTGGTTATGGTTATGGTTAGGGTAAGTCTCCAGGAAATGAATGTAAGTCTATGTAAATACCCCAAAAGTGACAAAGTTTCAGATGTCTCTACATAAGAATTATTTAATAAGTATACACAATAATTTTACACTCTCCATGTGTTCTTATGGACTCAGGACAATGCCAGCTGTTAAAAACGAGTTACCCTCCTCTATAAAACACCTAAACAACACAAAGGAAATGCATATAAAGCAGCAGCTTATTGAGAAACTCACACAGCTAACATACTGTTTTATTGACAATCCTTATTCTGCCTGTGCAGGCTTTATATGCATGTTTTCATTTGGTTTTCAGCCTTTTTCCATCAGATTTCATCCCATAAAGGACTGTGTTGGCTTGTGTGTGGTCAGTTGCCAGGTTATACTGAGTCATTTTTTGGTGAAGAGAGCCTTTCATAACCAGAGTTTAACCAGGTTGTTCTTGCAGCAATTGCCAAACTCTGTCAGTTTATGGCTCATGGCACCAGCTTTCTGCTCTTCACTGTGTTGATTGACCATTTGATGGGTCTTTAAAGGTACAAACAAGGTGACTGTGGTCTATAATTGTATTATGTGTATCATGGAGCTCCAACAAGGAGGTTTGCTATTTGCTAGAGGAAAAAGGGTCACTTTCTGTCAGTGTTTTTGGAGAAGAGGCTCCATGGATGCATCATGAAACAACAAGGTCGTGTTTTTTTTCAAAGTGCATCTTGAGCATTCTGCAACTTTTTTCACCATTTCATTATTTTCTCCACTGTTTTTTTCAACTAATCTTAAACATGTAGCTACTGCTCATGCTGTGAGCTTGGCTCTGAAAAGTCTAACAGCTCCCAAATGTTCCCATGAAAAGATTATGAACGTGACATTTTTATTAATTTTACTGTTGCAGTTCTTGTCATTGAAGAAGTCCACATGCACAGATGTCCCCCAACTCCCAGTGTCAAACAAATGTCCGTCCCTATGATGGCCTTTAAAAGGACACAGTGTTTGTATGCTTTTCCATTTCCTCCAGTCATCTCCCTGAGGACTGAAAACTCTTCAGGCTGACTGAAGGAAATGAGAGAAATGAGCCTGTGAATTTCTGCAGGAGTTTACACAACTTCTTGTGATTGAACACTCTGATATGAAGCGAAAATGATTCTGGCAGGGATAATCCCATGAAATTTACAAGCAAGAAAAAAATTATTATATGAATTGTGACCAACAAGCCTGCTACCAGTGGTGGAAAGAGCACTAGAATGTCCTACTCAAGTATTAGTATTGTTACTTTGCTGATATTCTACTTAAGTAGAAATAAAGTAGGTACTGGTGTAAAAATCTACTGTAAAAGTAAAAAGTAGCTCATTTAAAATGTACTCAGTAAAAGTTAGAGTGAGCGTCACTTTTGAGAAAAGAGAACATTGTTATCTGTGAGATTTCCCATGCAACTCAAGAGGACAGAGTTCAAACGATTATTTTAATTGGAAAATTTGGAAATTCCAAAATAAAGTGCTTAAACAAAGTAAAGACAAATTACTTTTCTGTGACCTTTCACTGCAAATGGCTTCACAATTGGCCAATTCATGTTGGTCCAGTTTCTGATGCTTACAGAGAGCTACAAAAACTGTACTTTGTAATGGATGTGATTTAAAATATAGCTAAGTACAATACTTAATTAAAAATGTAGTTAAGTAAAAGTAAAATTATTGACTTAAAAAAAAAAAAAAAACTTCCACCCTTGCCTATTACAGTGTCCAGTACAGTAATAATAACCCCAAGGGACCAGAAGGAGCAGCAAGGATCAGATGTAAATGACCCCCCCTCCCCCCCCTCCCCTCCTCCTCCTCCTCCTCCTCCTCCTCCTCCTCCTCCCTTCCTCTCCTCCCTCCTCCCTCCTCCCTCCACAGAGAAAGCAACAGGTCTAAATCCTCTGCCTGCTTCAACGTTTTGACTGTTGATAAAACAGTCCTGAAAAACTTGTTGCTAAAATTAAGCAATTTCCATTCATGCATTGTTTATAAAGTTATAGAAATTGGAGCAATGATATTTCGGACAGCAGTAGAGCATGCTAAGAAGCATCCCGGCGTAAGTAATCAATATTTCTGCTGATTATCTTCCTACTTTCCTTTCTTTCACATCTTTGACAAAGTGGCAACAACCTGTTTTTCTGATTGGAAAATGTTTTATATGTCGCTTAAGTTTGAATAGAAACGGCAAAAGAACAATTTAGACTGATCTTTGAGTGTGAGTACCGTAACCGTCAAGAATTAATTGAACTGATTGAGTTCTCCGGTTCACTTTTTTGAATTTTGCGATGAAAATAATGACATAATGGCTTTAAATCACTGATCATCAGCAACTTTAATGTTGTAACATTTGGAAGGGCGGCCCGTGGCAGAATCAGCATTTGGACAGCTCCAGTGTGCTGTATAGCAACCTAAAGGAAAAATACTAGAATATTCCTATTCCTAAAGGGATTTAAAGTGAGTTTGCGGTATTCTATAGTGAGTTTACAGTAACCTCAGTTTATCCCTTATGCTATCACTATAATATTACTAGGGACTAAAAGTATCTGAGGTATTCTATAGTGAATTTATGGTATTTCTATCTCTTATGGTAATATAAACAAAAATCCTATAGGGACTAAAAGTAAGTATTCTGTAGTGAGTTTATAGTAACCTCACTTTATGGTATTTCTATATATCCTATATCACTATAGTATTTCTATAGGAACTTATACTGCCTTACAAACAGCAGTAACCACTTTTTTAAATTTTCAAACTGTTTTAAACTGCATATACCTTTTAAAGGTCATATCTAATGGTCAGATTTCATATCAGCATAAATTAAACCCAGAAATACTATTAAATGATGCACAGTTCACCTCTGTAACAGCAATACTTTTGTCAGGACAGAAGATGAACTTTTAAGTAATTTCTCTCAGTTTGGTGGTATTTCTATTTCTTATAATACTCCAATAGGGACTGACATTGCTGTGATTTTTGTGTAGTATTCTAAAATATTATAGGTTTATTGTAGTTATTTTTCCTTGGTTGGGAACATAATGAATGTAGTACCATATGTTGAAATATGACTCTTAATTCATAATATAACAGACAAACTTGATGACTGAGTATTGATGAATGAATTGGTCCCAGTTGGCGAGCTGATAGGAAGTCTAATTTAGTCTCATCTAATCTTCTTTTCCCTCTAATTCAGTTAGTTAGTTTGCTCCAGTAACTCATTTGAAATAAAGCCAAACTAACGTGTCAGAGTCTTAAGACTGTAAAAAAAAAACCCTCATGACCTTTACACCCTCCGAATCTAAAACGACAAAATCTAAGCATTTAAGAAACAAGTGCCTGGATTGGAATTTATTTAAAAAAAATGTGAGTTTAAGGGATTATTTCTGTGTTTTCAACAAGCTTGCCTGACAGGGAGTCGAGCTGAGTGACAGAGTTTCCCCTCCTTGTCATCAGCCTCCCAGGAGAGAGAGAGAGAGAGAGAGAGAGAGAGAGAGAGAGAGAGAGTGAGAGAGAGAGAGTGAGAGAGAAAGAGAGCGAGAGAGAGAGTGAGAGAGAGAGCTGCAGGAGGGAATCCCTATGAGACTCTACCAGCCGCCTTGATCTGGTCTATCATCCTGACAGTCAGACAGACAGAGAGAGAGACAGACAGGCAGTGAGGCAGGCAGGCAGGCAGGCAGGCAGGCAGAGAGAGAGACAGAGAGAGAGAGAGAGAGAGAGAGAGAGAGAGAGAGAGAGAGAATCCTTATGATTCCCTGCCTGCTTGATCTAGTGCTGACAGAGAGAGAGAGACTTTCTGTTTGAGAGAGAGGCAGACAGGCAGAGAGAGAGAGAGAGAGAGAGAGAGAGAGAGAGACAGATAGATAGAGAATCAGTCAGACAGGCAGGTAATCAGCCAGCCAGACAGATAGACATGCAGAGAGACAGATAGAGAATCAGTCAGACAGGCAGAGAGAGACAGGGTGACAGAGTCAGACAGGCGGCTAGAGAGTCAGGCAGATAGACAGACAGATAGATAGAGAATCAGTCAGACAGTCAGACAGACAGAGTCAGACTGACAGATAGAGAATCAGACAGACATGCAGATAGTCAGTCAGAGAGTTAGACATGCAGATAGACAGTCAGAGAGTTAGACATGCAGATAGTCAGAGAGTTAGACATGCAGATAGACAGTCAGAGAGTTAGACATGCAGATAGTCAGAGAGTTAGACATGCAGATAGACAGTCAGAGAGTTAGACATGCAGATAGACAGTCAGAGAGACAGACAGAGAGAGAACAGATGATTGTTCCGTCATGCTGCTCTAAATCTTCAACTGTAATTTCACCTGACAGAACAGACTGTTCTGCTAATTGACATTTACACCCGTCTATTACAGATCAATGGCCTATTCTATCTCTCTCACACAACACACACACACACACACACACAAACACCGAAAGACACACACAAACACACACACACATGCACACACACATGCACACAACGTGTCTATGTGTCAGCAGGTTCATTGGGATGACGGAGGATGACGCAGCAGAACCAGGCCAGTGGCTAATCCCCAGACTGCCCTGTTACAGTAATCTGTACAGTACAGTAGAGTACAGTACAGTCCACTACAGTCCACTACAGTACAGTACAGTACAGTACAGTACAGTAATCCAGGAAGAATCAAACAGTTGGGTTGTAGTTGGCTTATAATACAATACAACAGAATACAACTTTATTTACCCAACATGGAGCAGTTTAAAAGACAACAATAATGAAAAATAAACATTACATGACAAAAAAAGAGATGAATGGTTAACAGTCAGACTAACTGCCTCATACAGCACAGTCTTTGTTGGCTTTTCTTTATTATGCTGTCTGTGTTTCCTGTGAGCTTGTCATCAAAGACTGTGACATGGTATTAATAAATATGGATAATGTCTGCCGAAAGATAAACTTGGGAGCATCTTGGCGTATTGAGTCCAGTTTATTTATGGTGTTTTGTAATAAAACTCACTGGCTTTACTTGAATTAGCATGTGGGTGGATATAGACAAGGATGAAACACAGGGTTGGGCTTGTGTGGTTGGTCAAAAGTAATACACAGACACATTAATTTGACATCACATTAACATTAATTATTAGATTAAACATGTTTCATAATGGACCTCGATTAAATAGTAGTTTCAAATAACTCCTTGCTGTTTGTAGTGCAAGATGTTTGGGGTTTGTCAAATTGGACAAAACATGAGTGTCACAAAGTTTAGATCAACAAAGGAGTCAGTTTAGTGTATTTATCTGTAACTGACTTCTTACTTGAAATTTACCAACATTGTCTTGATGCAGTAAACTATGGAAGTCCATTCCCGCCACTCAATAAAATAAAAAACAAACTAAATTGTGACTTTTTATCTCACAATTCTGACTTTTTTTTTCTCACAATTCTGACTTTATTTCTCACAATTCTGACTTTATTTCTCACAATTCTGACTATCTTGGAATTCTGACTTCATTTCTTCCACTTCTGATTTTATTTCTCACAATTCTGACTTTATATCTCAGAATTCTGAAGTCAGAATTGTGAGATATAAAGTCAGAATTGTGAGATATAAAATCAGAATTCCGAGATATAAAGTCAGAATTGTGAGATATAAAGTCAGAATTGTGAGATATAAAATCAGAATTGTGAGATATAAAGTCAGAATTGTGAGATATAAAATCAGAATTGTGAGATATAAAGTCAGAATTGTGAGATATAACATCAGAATTGTGAGATATAAAATCAGAATTGGGAGATATAAAGTCAGAATTGTTAGATATAAAATCAGAGTTGTGAGATATAAAGTCAGAATTCCGAGATATAAAGTCAGAATTGTGAGATATAAAGTCAGAATTGTGAGATATAAAATCAGAATTCCAAGATATAAAGTCAGAATTGTGAGATATAAAGTCAGAATTGTGAGATATAAAGTCAGAATTGTGAGATATAAAATCAGAATTGTGAAATATAAAGTCAGAATTGTGAGATATAACGTCAGAATTGTGAGATATAAAATCAGAATTGTGAAATATAAAGTCAGAATTGTGAGATATAACGTCAGAATTGTGAGATATAAAATCAGAATTGTAAGATATAAAGTCAGAATTGTGAGATATAACGTCAGAATTGTGATATATAAAGTCAGAATTGGGAGATATAAAGTCAGAATTGTTAGATATAAAATCAGAGTTGTGAGATATAAAGTCAGAATTGTGAGATATAAAGTCAGAATTGTGAGATATAAAGTCAGAATTGTGAGATATAAAATCAGAATTCCAAGATATAAAGTCAGAATTGTGAGATATAAAGTCAGAATTGTGAGATATAAAATCAGAATTCCAAGATATAAAGTCAGAATTGTGAGATATAAAATCAGAATTCCAAGATATAACGTCAGAATTGTGAGATATAAAATCAGAATTGGGAGATATAAAGTCAGAATTGTTAGATATAAAATCAGAGTTGTGAGATATAAAGTCAGAATTGTGAGATATAAAGTCAGAATTGTGAGATATAAAATCAGAATTCCGAGATATAAAATCAGAATTCCGAGATATAAAGTCAGAATTGTGAGATATAAAGTCAGAATTGTGAGATATAAAGTCAGAATTGTGAGATATAAAATCAGAATTCCGAGATATAACGTCAGAATTGTGAGATATAAAATCAGAATTGTGAGATATAAAGTCAGAATTGTGAGATATAAAATCAGAATTCCGAGATATAACGTCAGAATTGTGAGATATAAAATCAGAATTGGGAGATATAAAGTCAGAATTGTGAGATATAAAGTCAGAATTGTGAGATATAAAATCAGAATTCCGAGATATAAAATCAGAATTGTGAGATATAAAATCAGAATTCCGAGATATAACGTCAGAATTGTGAGATATAAAATCAGAATTCCGAGATATAACGTCAGAATTGTTAGATATAAAATCAGAGTTGTGAGATATAAAGTCAGAATTGTGAGATATAAAGTCAGAATTGTGAGATATAAAGTCAGAATTGTGAGATATAAAGTCAGAATTGTGAGATATAAAGTCAGAATTGAGTCGTTTTTTATTTTATTGAGTGACAAACAAATGTCACAAACAAATGCTCCTTGCTGTGGTGTTTCTGCACTGCACCTGTCAATCAAACAGTGTGGGCGGGACTGTGATGTCTTTTTTCCTTGGATTTTCTGTTGATTCAGTTTGAGTTTCTGTAGGTGGCGCTCTCTTCTTTGTCTGTTCTGCCATGGTGGCTATCGATGCTCATGCTAACTACCCAGTTCTTCTTATTCCAAACAAACGGATGTTTCTGCTGCTGGGAACATGAAACGCATCACTTCCTGTGTGACGGAGGATCTTTCCCAGCACCACCCAACACCGGGAGTTTAGAACCGCAAATGAAGAAGAAAAGCTTTCATGAATTGGCTATAGGTTGAATCAATATTGTGTTATATCAACCAGGGAGCCGCAAAATGGACCTTTATATGAAAATGTCACCGATTATTACTTAATTTCATAGGACTTCATGACGTTTTTGTCATTTTATCCCCTTCGATTTAACCACATTGTTGATAGTTTCCAGAGGGGAAGCAGGTTTACCAATAAGCAGGTGTTGTGTGTCAGAGTTGAAGAAGTTGGTTGAATTCTCTCCTCAGTCAGAAATACTGTGCTTGCTGTTGTTTAATTCAAGAGTGTGCTTTGGCATTAGCATATTCAGTGAGGCAGTCAGCTATCATAATGTCAGGCACAGGACTCACAGGGTTTAAACTGACTGAGGCTCCTGCCAAGAGGAGTATGACTGCAGGAGAGGAGCCGGTGACAAACGCACCCTCAGTTTGTAAAATGAACCCTCACCTATCAGAATATCGGCCCAGCAGGAATGTAGTTTCACTCCGAGGCAGACGAAGCTCCTTTTTTACATCCAGTAGACCATGATTTGCTCAGTTTTAACAAGTGGGCATGTGGGGCCGTTTTCCCCTCATCTTTTTATTAAAGTTATTCCCACAGGTTGGATGCATTTAATGTTTTCCTTGATATTGTTCTGCAGCAGGTCCTGCCTGCTTCACCATAGCACTAAATAAGTTTATCTTTGCAGTGTGTTTCAGGGTGTTTCCATGTTTATCCCTCTCTCTTCGAAAACCTGGAACAATTCTCGTTATGTTTTTAAACAATAGAGCGTCTCATGTCCAGCCATGCTGGAGGATGTGGCTGTAGCCGTAGCTGTCAGTCATAGCTGTGAGCCGGTCTATTTCTGCTGCTCCTTAATCAGTCAAGCAAGTGTCACATGAGGAGATGTGTTGCTTCTGACAGCTGTTACTTATCCATGAACAATGTCTGCATATATATTCACTTGTGTGCTGGAAAATACAATGCCTATAGCTTCAAATCAAATTTAATGAGTATATTTATGTCTTTGTATGGTCACATCAAGTTGGGTTTCAATCAGCCATGTCAGTCACACTCACAAGGAGAAGTGTTGCCTCAGAGCCATATAGGCAATACTGTCATTTAAATGTTAAATGTTAAAAGAACCAATGTGAAATACAGTGTTACCAATACAAATACATTGTTAAATACCAAATTAAAAATCATTGAATTAGATAATATGCACATTTGGGTAACAACCAAATAAGACATAAAGAGCAATAGATTTGTGTCTTAATTAACTGACTCTCTCTCTCTCTCTCTCTCTCTCTCTCTCTCTCTCTCTCTCTCCTGCAGCTCATCCCCCAGTTCTTCTTCATCTGTTTGGGGATGGGCGGGGCGAGTCTGTACCTGATCCGGCTGGCTAGAGGACCGCACGTCACGTAAGGCTGCACACTCTTCTATCCCCCCCAGGCTGCTATCTCAATGTGACACCTGATCCAATAATACACAATCACCTGATGCTGCCATTGAATAACCTGACTGACATGGAAGTAAAAGTCAAGTAAAACTCACTGTTGAATAGTTTTGAAATGGCCATGGCCATCTAGAGCTCTTTACTGACAAAATAGCAACATTGTAGAGGATGTAATCTATCCTCTACAATGAAAAATCTATTATTTTCTAAATATTGAGCAGTGAGCGTCAGGTAACATGAATATATAGTATTTTGGAATGAAGTGCTTCACTTGGCACAAGGAATGGGCAAATCAGCTAGTTAGTTAAGACGTGTTTTATACACTGCACAAAATGACAAGTTATCCGGTGATTTTAACTTGTTTCCAGACCTATCAAGCTTATTTCATGATATTTTTAGTCAAATTATCTCACTGCACTGGCTGATAATTTCACTTGATACATGCCAATATGACTTCTTTCAAGAAATCATCATAAAACAATGAAGAAAATCCTGAAACAAGAAACTTTTTCCAAGACAATTTCACCTTTACCGAGTAAATGTCCTGAAACAAGTTACATTATCCTGAAAAAAAGTCAAATTTGTTGAAACCGGTAAATTTATCTGCCAGCGCAGTAAGAAGATTTCACTAAAAAACTCCTAAAATAAGCTTGATAAGTCTGGATACAAGATAAAATAACTACACAACTCTGTCAGGTTTTGCTGTGTATCTGTTTTCACATTGTTTTTTGAGGGACAATTAGACCGCAACTGACAATGCTACCAGTGGAGGATGGATGCCACCCTGCAGGATAGATGCAGGATGGATCATTACTTGGATTTGGATTGTATAAAACCGTTGCGGCTCTTTCATAGCCCACTGTTAGCAAGGTCAAAGACAACAAGGAAACGCTGGATTTTAGACTAATTAAACTCATCCTTCCTCTCATCCTAATAGGCAGTGATTTCACTCTGAAATGCAAATTTGCTCAAAAAATTAATAAGGTGTGTGGTGGCCAGATGAATTGTTTTTTTTCACTATAGTTAACAAGAGGGATATTTTTCATGATTTGTACTAACAACAGGGATGCCATTCCCCTTCATCTCCATCTCAAACCGCCTCTGGCTTGGATTTCCTCCCCCTGCTGCTACACAAACTGTTGACTTGCACTAATGATCCACTAATAACGGCAGTCGCTTTTAACAAGAACTCACAGGATGTTGTATTTTCTGGTAAAAGTACTTCATCATTTGATTGCAACAACAACTGTTTACATGCTTGCTGAAACTATTAGAGAGGGAGTCCTGGTGGAGGCACAGCGGGCCGAAGGCACGTACTGTGTGCTGAGTTTGAATCCGACTCAACTTTTGTTTGCCTTTGCTTGAGACTTGACTTAATTGATGCATGAAGAGAAGACTTAAGACTTGACTTGGGTTCTGCTGACTTGCGACTTGACTTTGATGACTTGAAAAGGTTTCTAAAGTCTTGACAAAAGATCTTGTGTTTGTATAAATGACTTAGATTGAAAGTGATGAGATTTGTTCCACCAGACGACTGAATTTAAATTCTGTTTTCTGAATTTGTATGGAATGATTGAATTTATTGAAGTTGAAAGTGATTATAGAAATCAAACTTTTGATGCTCTTACCAAGTTTTTATCCTTTTAAAACCATATTGCATTGAAAAGTCCTTGATATTTTGTTAAATTGATACTGGACTCTTGATTTGTTCTGACTTGACTTGCTGTTTTACATTTAGACTTGGGACTTGACTAGAGACTTGTGCCTCAAGACTTGAGACTGACTTGGGCCTCGAGCAAATTTGTCATTTGTCTTTTTTATTGAAGCTTACCTAGCGAGTTTCAGGAGCAGGACCACACCTCAACCGCGCCTCTTCCGGCATCCCTTAAATACCACCCTAACCCTCTCTTCCCCTTTCGCTCTCGTATTCTGCGCCCCTCCCCCCCGCCCTATTCTTTCTTCCTGTTCTCCCTCTCCTTCCTCCCCCTTGGGGGTCCGTCGTGGCCCGGATGCCGCGGCGGATTCCCTACGAAGCCTCCCCACAACGCATTCAGCTACCAGAAACCATGCTCATCAATCTTCCTTCAATAAATCATTTAAACACATCTTGTTGATGGTGTGGTCCTTGCTAGTGAATTGTACATTATCTGACAAAGCAGGAAAGATCACTTTTGACTAGTGGCACTACAGTGACTGTTTGGAAATTAGGGCTTGGGTTGTGTCATTTAGATCTCCAAAGGGACTAATGCTATGCCCACTTATCCCATTTGTGTGTGTGTGTGTGTGTGTGTGTGTGTGTGTGTGTGTGTGTGTGTGTGTGTTTAGCTGGAACAAGACCAACAACCCGGAGCCCTGGAATAACCTTGACCCCACCTACCAGTACAAGGTACTGTAACACACACACACACACACACACACACATGCACTACACACATGCTAATAGTACAAGGTAAAGTAAAGCAGTACAGTAAATACTCTTAACGATAGCCGTACATATACCGTTCAGTCAGAAAGCTGCAAAAAATATTCACATCGCAAGATATCAGTATTGATTCATACAAGAAGCTAACTGCAAATTCTAACTTCAATTTGATATCTGATATGTAAATCTGTATTCTGTATTTACATGTGGAATTGGATGCAAAGATGATTTAATTAACCTATTATCATTACTTGATTGACTTAACAATCATTATCATTTCTTTTTAAAGACTATTATCTTTACCCACAATTACTTTTCTACTTTTCTACTTTTCTTCTCCCCAGTTTGTGGCGATCACCACAGACTACAAAAACCTGAAGAAGGAAGGTCCAGACTTCTGAACGTCCTGCTGCCACCGCTCACACACCACAGTGGAATTATCCATAAGTGCTGGTCTAGGGTCAGATTTGCCTTTCTACTGGGGAAAGGCAAAATGCATTCCTAGATCAGCGACTTGAATGATGTGAATGTATGTAAAGCTGTAGCCTGTAGTGTTCCTGTGCCTCAAAGCAGCTGGTGACAGGTCAATGTGAATGGGATTGGAGATGATTGCATATGCATATTGAAAAAGTTAAATATGTATTTCTAAATGTCACACTTTTTGGCTGCTGTACTGTTGCTCCTGCATCAAGAGGAGTTGTTTGGATCATACTTACTACATACTTATTACATACATGTGCAGGACAGATGCAGGATGGGACCTAAACTTTCCTTGCCTATCTCATTCATATATTATGGATAGAGAAGTCAGTAAAATAATTTGATGACATTTTACTTGCTGTTTGTTAAGGTTTCGTCTCAATGTCTCAAAATGATATTTAGGTTAAAAATATGATTGAAATGCTCATAATTTCTTCTTCTGCAGTCGAAAGCTTGTCGTTTCTTGTGTTTTGTGCATGTTTGAAGTGTTAACCATACCGACTTTTGAATTCTGTCAAATCGGCACACTGCACAGCATTGATGGTCAATGAATGATAATGAGCATGCATGTTTTTCTTCATAACTAACACATAACTGTAAGTTTAGCAGCCACTAAATTCAACAATGATTGTGTGAGTTATGAAAAAGGCGGAGATGCATAAACTTGGCCAAATCTCTTTTTCGAACTAATAAACTGTCTGCTTCATGTACATGGATGAGAGTGGTTTCTACCAAGCTACTCCTCACACACACACACACACACCCACCCTCTAACACCTGTGTGGACGTGTGTCAGATACAGATCTTTTTCCACAGCCAGTGAAAAAAAACTATCCGATCATTATTCCCCACTATGGCTGAATGGATCCATCTGTCACCAATACAGCTGTCACTTTGTAGCATGGGTGGTGTTTCTAGGACCAGATACAGTCGAAATGTGTTTGTGTGTATGTGTGTCTGCATGTGTGTGTGTGTTCACATTTCTGTGTGTGTGTGTGTGTGTGTGCATACGTGTTTGTGTGCATGCAGCCATCTGTCTTTGATCATTGAGGACAGGTCCTGCCTGGATGCCAAACAGTCATGGCGTTGACGCATGACAGCAGAGCACACTGTGTACCACCAGAGTACACACACACACACACACACACACACACACACACACACAGACACACACACACACACACACACACACACACAGCATCAGTCCACATCTCTCAACCATTCAGACACATATGTATTGTTGAGGAATAAATGGAAAAGTACCAATACGAAACATGTATTTTGGTGCTCATAAACATGTTAACAGCTACTTAAGCTACTTAATCTTATAATGATGATAATGGTGAAGCAGACTTAGTATACCTGAGTTTATTTAGTTAGTTTTAAGGTGTTTATACACAAAATATCAGGTGAATCCGGGTCAAAACGATGATTTCTTATTGATTTCACGTATCAAATCCATGTCTGTCACTAAAGGGAGATGCAGATGAAGAGGGTAACAGGTTAAAGATCTTTGTTTTTTTAAGCCTGGAGACTGTTGAGACATGGTGTGAACAAAGCTGGGTGCAATATTAGCAAAGCATCATTTAGTGCAGTTTGTATTCAGGGGATGAAGCGGGACGGATCCGCCTCTTTTTAGCCTCACTAAAAGAGTCTAGGCAAAGTTAGTGGAAAGACAAACTGAGCTCCAGTGACAGCCAGCATCAGAAGACAGAGGCAGCTTGTGCAATGCTGCCGAACTTAGTTGAACTTGTATTTGTTGTTCTGTGTGCATGATGTAAACAGTTCAGTGCAGCTTGGTCCCTTTTTTTTTATTCCACCCTTATTTCTGCATATTTATTAATGCTTTCCCCTTTCTCTAAGTGTACATTTCAAGGGACTTGTGAGGGAAATAATAGCTTTTCCAGCTACCATGCCTCTTGTTAAAAACAAACTCCCACTGTTCACATCACACAGTAAAGTGTGTGTGAAGACACCACACTGTGTATTTCACTGACATCTGACAGGAAAGCACAAACTGTGCAGTGCAAACACCTACTGGTCCAAACAGGAAAAAAAATACCCACTGTCAGGTTTGGCAGACAGATGCAGATACCTTCATGCTCACACACTTTACTATTACTGTATACTGTATTACTGTGTATTACTATATAATACATGTTTACTATATACTGCACTCATGCACCTGCTTAATTTATGTGCCATGGTTTTGCATTAGACCTTTATTACTTGTTACTTACTTACTTTCTTACTTACATATTTACTTACTTTCTTTGTTGCATACCTACTTAGTTACTCTTTTTTTACTCATTCTTAGATCAGATACTTAGTACTATATTTTTCTTTCTTTCTTTCTTTCTGTCTTTCTTTCTTTCTTTCTTTCTTTCTTTCTTTCTTTCTTTCTTTCTTTCTTTCATACTTAACTCATTTCCTTTGCTTACACTCTTTTGTCTTTCTTTCTTTCTTTCTTTCTTTCTTTGTTTTGTGTGAGGTTTTAACTCTGTCTTTGAATTAGATGTTTCATTAAACATCAAAAGGCTTTCTTTCTTTCTTTCTTTCTTTCTTTCTTTCATACTTAACTTATTTTCTTTGCTTACATTCTTTTGTCTTTCTTTCTTTCTTTCTTTCTTTTGTGTGAGGTCTTTGAATTAGATGTTTCATTAAACATATCAAAAGTCTTTCTTTCTTTCTTTCTTTCTTTCTTTCTTTCTTTCTTTCTCTCTCTCTTTCTTTCATATTAGCTTTTTTCTTTGCTTCCTTACTCTTCCTTACTTATCTTTACAGGATCTCTGTGGCTGTGTAATACAATGCGCTGTGAGCCGACATTCATCTCAGTGTCTCATTGTATTTTCCTCCCTGGCAAAACAGAGAGGGAGTGAAGAAAGAAGAAAGAATAGCAGAGATCAAAAAATTATTGTGCTTTTGAACACAACAGGGATTGTTGTGGGAAACCGCAAAAAAGAGAGGGTTAGTGACCGAGAATGATAGAGCATGAGGGATCAAATGATTTCCCAGAAGGATTTTTAAAGGCCCCAAAATTCACACACACACACACACATACACACATACACACACACACACACACACAAACACACACACAAACACACACACACACACTGCGTCAAAGGAGTTGTCAGGTCGTGAGAAACAGACTCAGAGATGCAACCGAGGAGAAGTTATTTGTTTTTCTGATGCAGTGAGTGTATATGTGTCCGTGTATGTGTGGGTGTGTGTGTGTATGTGTGTGTGTGTGTGTGTGTGTGTGTGTATGTGTGTGTGTGTGTGTGTGTGCTTTCTGACGACAGAGTTGATAGCTTTCCTGACCTTTGAACTCAGCTGGCCAGTCTTTATGGAAGGAACACATTTCTCAAACAGAAAGACAGAAACATACAGTCAAACGTAACATACACATGTACATAGAACAAGAATAACACACACACACACACACACACACACACACACACACACATTTTACACAGACAAAGTAAGCACTTAAGGGTCTCTAAATGAAACAAAGGTCCATTCAGTTCTTCAATTAAATTCTAAGCACTGTAATCGGCAGCAGCAGCTTTTCATGTTGCAAAGCTCTTTCAACGCTGCTTCATAAAGGAGTTTTTTGGCCTCAGAGGAGCTTTTTTTTACTGTTAGACTTAGAAATAAATAAATCTAAATAAAACAGCAACAGAATTTAAAGCAGGCCAAATCTGGTTGGGAGTCAGACCTGAGTGCAGCAACTTGAGAAACAGAGGGAGAGGAACTCTCAAACAAAATAAATACATAGAAATGCAAGTTCTGAAGGTTTTGTGGGGACAGTGAAGGACTTCTTCACTGTTACTCTAGTTCTATAATGTTCCCATATGCTCATGTATACAATGAACTGCCCATGATTATCAGCATTATGTAACATAGCAGAAAGAGGCCATGAATAGAGCATCACAAAAAATACAAAACGAAAAATATGAGTGACAGCGCTCTCACTCACCTCATCCTCCTGATTATCTGTGTTTCGTGTTTGTTTACAACTGAGAAATCTCTAATCTCCCAAGGACAAGGACAGTCATTTTTTTTTAGCTAACATTAGGCTTTGCTCAAAGAAAAGAAAATCCAACCCCTTAGCAGAAAACCTGGCTCGGACCCAAGGCCACGCAACATTTTGTTCACATGGGAGAGAACGCCAGCTGTCCATTACTATTGAAAACAAGAAGCTGGAGATATAAGGTTTCTGCAGGACACTGAAATTATATTAAAGTGTTCACTACTTTATAATGGCTATGGTTTCCCTAGAGAAGCTCTGGATCTGCAGCATCTTCCTTTCAGATTGCTGTGATTGTCTGCAGATCAGCTGGACTGTTTTCTTTTTCTGGACAGATTCCCTGAAGTTCACAGTGAGCGGAAATTACTAGAGGAAATGCCAGCAGCTTAACACTGCTTAATGTTTATGAACTCAGATCAGTCCCTTCCCTCCTTCTACTGTACTGTAAACATCATCATCTGCCTCTGTGTGACGTGCACATGCTGTACCCAAACAGGTATTTATTTATAGGACAGTGAGACCAATGCAAGTTACAATAAATGGCTTAAAAGAGTATATTAGATTATAAAACATACAAAACATACAGACAAACTTATAAACAGTGACAATCAATTTTTTTTATTTATTGTGATGATCTATTTACAACATACAATCTTCACAAATGTCGGATGATAACATCAAATCATAACACAAATCAAAGTGTCGAGGATAACAATTCATTTTGCAAGAAAAAGCTTTTTAAAAAAAAACCTTTTGGTTAATGGTTTAGTGAGTGTAACTGAATGTGTGTTTGAGTTTCCACTGTAAGTTTCCCAGAGCCTGCCGGGGACAAAGCCTGACATCAAGGGCCCTGCAGACGACTGAGGGATTAAAAAAAAAAAAAGCCACATAACTGAAACACTTTGGGTCCTTCTTGGCCTTGGGGCATGAGACAACTGTCCTGTTAGGAAAGTGAAAATGTAGAAGACTCAGTGTAGCAACTGGTGATGTAATAACTGCTGGATAATGTAGTCAGCTTACTTGTCAGAATGTCATAAAAAGTCCCTCTGAATGGGTTGAAAACCTGGTAATGGAATAAATTGCAGGATGGTGTAATAAAATCACATTATTACATTAACCGGTGATTATTACTTCATAAGGAGTGTGACATATTTTTAACTGATGATTGTATGATAATACTGACTAATAATGTAATCTCTTGTAAGAGTAAGAGCAATGAAATAGCTCAAGTTATTATATTGTTAATCAAAATGATTACACCATCAGTTAAAAATATGTTACAGACCTTAAAAAGTGATTGTCTGTTAATGTAATGATGTGATGTTACTATATTATGTTGCATTACACAGATATAGTTTTAATCCATTTAGAGCAACATCTATATTACAATTTGACAAGTTTTTACATTGTCCTGCAGTTATTACTCATCAGTTGCTACATGTTGTTCACAGATTCTCCATCTGTGTTGAAGTCAGTCAGTCAGGAAACAAGGGAGGGAGGGAGCGGTTTAACAGAATAGGACGTGGCCACAGAACTGGAATAGATAGAACAGGCTTTCCTGCTGCATCAAATCAACATTCAGGAATGATGGGAGTGGTTAATTTAAAATGGATGTTTGGTCATTTATGTTTGGTAAGGTTGCTGTGGAAATGATCACTGCTGCTGTACAGAGCGCTCAGGTTTCACTGAATGCTCCAGCAGCAACTGACATGAACTTGACAACATTCTGAAACAATGCTCGTTTCCATGGCAACATTATAAAAATTCTATGGCGGCCATTTCAGGCGTTCCAAAGGATGTTACCACGATACACTTCAGGAAATTCCCATTCTATCTGGCCTAATTCTGTAATAAACGTGGCGGTGTCAGTGGTCGGTGAAGCCGGGCATGGGGAAGGGCCTGGCGAACAGCTCCACCCGCTGGCGCAGGTCTGCGATGCGAGACGCTGTCTCTGAGTCCTGCAGCAGGAAGGACTTGAAGCTGGCCAGGTTGCCTGCAGGAAACAGAGGGAGCACAGCAGCATGGTTAGGGGTTTGATTTCTAAATCTGCCTTGGTAAGGCATCCTTCCATGCTGTTAAAATCTGGCTTTCATACTGTGAATCTCTCCTGAGGGGGGCTGTTGCATATACTCAACTCTGTTTAGCTACTAAGTAAAATAATGAATGCATTATCATGTTTGCAAAAAGAACAATGACATTTAGCAAAAACACTATGACTTTTTAATTGTTACAAATATATAACAGATTCGTACAACAGATGTCAATTTCAGTGAATGTAAATGATGTTTGGGAATAAAAGGTTCCAGATCCAAGATCTTAGTCACTCCTTTTTATACTGTAATTTCCAAACATTTCATGTTTCATTTCAAGTTTGTACCTGTAAAAGCATGAGCTTCTAAAGAACTGACAAAAATGAATGATTTTGCCTATTTTTATAATTTTACAATACATTATCAATGGTTCATCTTGGTCATAAAACATTTTCTACATTTGTGGCACTGAGTAAGACAGTGAATCCTAACCTCCCTACTTATTCTATAAGTCACACTGGATAAGAGTGTCAGCTATAGCAAAGCTGGATGTTTCCACAAAACACAAAAAAACACAAAAATATGTCTCTTTTCTCACCAGTCTTCTTCTTCACATCCAGTGCGATGTGGATCCCTTCATCAATAAACTCCACAACCTTCTCAAAGTGGGCCTCCTTGAACTGTCTGGAAGTCAGAGCTGGAGCTCCTGTAAGCAGATGGAAACACAGAAGAAAGAAAGATGAGAACATTTTTTTTTTTTAAAAGTGACGAAATGAGGCCAATCAATGTCATTAAACATAAGAAAGAGGCTGAGATTGTTATGAAATAGAGCTTTGTGTGCATAGTGAGACTCAGGCAGGGTGAGTGACGGGCGGACTGACACAGACAGACAAATATACAGACAGACAGAGGAAAGGGAGCAACATCATAGACACTGACAGAGAGAGAGAGAGAGGGAGAGAGGGAGAGAGAGAGAGAGAGTGAGAGAGAGAGAGAGAGAGAGTGAGAGAGAGAGAGAAGAAAGGCACCAGTATCATGCAGACAGGCAGTCAGGCAGATTGACTGGCTGACAGATTTCACCCGTGCTTCCTTCCTTCCTTCCTTCCTTCCTTCTTGAAGTTCCTGACTAAAAATCATCCATTTACCAACACACAGGATCTGTAAATTCACTAAGCTGAATACCGAGCCTGAGTCCTCCGGGCGTCAGGGCGCTCTTGTCCCCGGGACAGGTGTTCTTGTTGGCGGTGATGGACACCAGCTCCAGCACCCGCTCGGCCCGAGCCCCGTCCATCCCGCGGGGTCGAAGGTCAACCAGGACCAGGTGGTTGTCTGTTCCGCCTGGGAGGAGAGAGAGGGATTTGGTGTTTGTGTTGCGTTGGCAATTCAGTTCAGTTCAGTTCAGTTCAGTTCAGTTCAGTTCAGTTCAGTTCAGTTCAGTTCAATTCAGCCCAGCCCAGCCCAATTCAATTGAATTCAATTCATTTAATTTCAACTCAGTTCAATTAAATTCAGCTCAACTCAACTCAACTCAACTCAACTCAACTCAACTCAACTCAACTCAACCCAACCCAACTCAACTCAACTCAACTCAACTCAACCCAACCCAACCCAACCCAACTCAACTCAACTCAACTCAACTCAACTCAACTCAGCTCAGTTCAGCTCAGTTAAATTCAATTCAACTCAACTCAACTCAACTCAACTCAACTCAACTCAACTCAACTCAACTCAGCTCAGTTCAGCTCAGTTAAATTCAATTCAACTCAACTCAACCCAACCCAACCCAACTCAACTCAACTCAACTCAACTCAACTCAGCTCAGTTCAGCTCAGTTAAATTCAATTCAACTCAACTCAACCCAACCCAACCCAACTCAACTCAACCCAACTCAACTCAACTCAACTCAACTCAACTCAACTCAGCTCAGTTCAGCTCAGTTAAATTCAATTCAACTCAACTCAACTCAACTCAACTCAACTCAACTCAACTCAACTCAACTCAACTCAACTCAACTCAACTCAACTCAACTCAACTCAGTTCAGTTCAGTTCAGTTCAGTTCAGTTCAGTTCAGTTAAATTCAATTCTGTTCTAGTTGTTGGTGAAAGCAGTGGGGAATTTGTTGCTGTTAACAAGGGATAAGTGGGGGATAAATTGCTATTCCCCTTCACTTTCCATTATACTCTTGAGGAAACAACATTGTGCTATGATTTACGTTAACAAAAGTAACGTCAGCATCACACTTTCATTCCTCTTCACATTGTCCCCTGAGTGGAGTGAGTGGAAGACATATTTACATTTACAGAGTTTTCTGTTGCTTGTGGATTTGTTGTGTCTTTTGCTTTATATTTTGCATTTTGTTCCATAAATGTAGGATGGCAAATGTTGACAGTTCAGTAGATAAAATACTGCTGGGTGTTGGTTCCACTTGTGTCATATGTCAGTTTAGACAGGACTGCTACACCCGAGACACTCACAGACTACAGCAGGGATGGGATCAAGAATACAAAAAGCACAAAAAAAGAGAAGGAAAATTGTAATTTCACATTAGAAATGAGTTACAGCTGTGTGTCTGATGAGTTAGGATTTAGCAGAAGCCTAAACAAAAGCATGTCCTTGTTACACAAAACACTCTAACTCTGCAATTCATTTTGTACCTGACACCAGGGTGTAGCCTTTTTTCAGCAGGGCATCAGCCATGGCCTTAGCATTCAGCAGCACTTGAGCAATGTACTGTTTGAACATGGGGGTGGAAGCCTGCAGAGACAGAAACAGAGAGAGAGAGAGAGAGTGAGGGAGAGAGAGAGAGAGAGAGAGAGAGAGAGAGAGAGAGAGAGAGAGAGAGAGAGAGAGAGAGAACCAAATCAAGGACAGGGAAGGAGGGAGAGAGATGTCAATACCAGAGATCAGAGCTTGAGTTTTTTTCACATTCCCAAGGCATTTTCTCCAATGTCCTGTTTTCAGGCTCTGCTGTATAGATAATAGTAATAAATACAATAAATGAAATAGATATGAGAACCTGTTTGAGGGCTACAGCCACCCCAGCAATGGCGTGGTTGTGAGGTCCTCCCTGCAGCGACGGGAACACGGCGAAGTTGACCCTGTCCTGGAGGTCATAGGTCACCTCCCGACCTTTCTTGTCCACAGATCGCACCCCCTTCCGGTAGAAGATCAGACCGGCCCTGCAACACAGGTGACAGGTGTGTTAGAAAGTCATATAGACTCAGACTGTAAGGCGGCTTTTTAGAATTTCACAATGGGCAGTAAACTGTATTTTATCGCATGGTGTCATAGTTTAACACACCATACCATACCATACCATACCATACCATGCCATACCATACAATTCAATATCATGCCATTCCATACCATTTTGTTTTCTATCTTATCACATCAGCTCAAGTCAGGTCAGGTCACGTCACGTCACGCATCACATCGCATCGTATCTTGTATTTGCATGTTAGACTTGTGTATACCTGTATACCTAATATGACAAGTTTGACTTTTATATAATGTGACACAGTGGTTCTCAACGTGGGGTCTGGGGACCACCAGGGGTCCTTTCAGGGGGTTCCAGGGGGTCCACAGCAAATGGATGAATTGTTAAACTTCAGCATTATTTCATTTAACACAATTAGAGAATGTAGAAGAATGACTGTATTGATCATAGTTTCTCTGTTATCTCTCTATTGTATACGATACAGATAGTCATGGAATTCTGGACAAAATCATATCTGACAATAAAAAATATTCTCAGATTTGGGTCAGAGAGACAAAATCTCATCAAATGGGGGTCTGTGGCTCTAATGTGGACTAAATTAGGGTCCTTGATATGAAAAAGGTTGAGAATCACTGATGTAACACATAGAACCAAATCAACGCTTAATCAGATTTGATGTTGAAAGCGTATTCTTGATCAATTTTTAGCATACACTGGACACAAAAATACAAATCCCCCAGAGCTGTCCACCATCATTATGGGTCTATAACAAAAAAGAAAATCTCACAAAACATTCAGTCACCTCACCTGGCTCCACGCAAAGACTTGTGTGTGGTGGAGGTGACCAGGTCGGCATGTTGGAACGGAGAGGGAACGGCTCCTGCTGCCACCAGGCCGCTGATATGAGCCATGTCTGCCAGCAGGTAGGCATTCAGCTCCACACACAGCTGAAACACAGACAGTTGAACATAATAAACATCTCTACCCCCAAAATAAACACCAGAATAGAATAATGTTTTAAATCACTTCTTAAAACACACTTTTATAGACTGGCTTTTATGTAATGCTATGTTTTTTTTTGTATCTTTCCCACTTTTAATCTTCTGTTCTTTCTTAGGTTTTTTTTTAATCTCATTTCATTTTACATATTTATTTATTCTTCTTTTAACCTATTTTCTCTTGTTTGTGTTTCCTATTTTTCATCTCCCCTATGTATTTTGCTATTCTTGCTTTTATGCCTGTCCTGTGAAACACTTTGTAAACTCTGCTTTTAGATAAGTGCTATATAAATAAAGTTTGTATACTGTATAATAGACTTAATTCACCCCATAAGCAGTACCTTCTTCATGCGAGGGTAGTCGAGGAGGCGGGCGTAGGCGCTGGTTCCAGCTATGATGAGTTTGGGTCTGAAGAGACGGGCCGTTTTCTCCAGCTGCTCATAATCTATCAGACCCGTCTGTGGCTGTGAGACGATCCAGGGGGACAGAGATGGAGGGAAGATTCACACAAACAGTGACAGTCAAAACCCCCCAAAAAACGAAAGGCCCAGAAACTAAAATGGAAATCATAGGATTCATTAAAAAAATCAGTCTGATGAAGGTTTGGGCTGCAGGAAGAATGAAGTTAATGTCTGAGCCCTAATGGAATAAAAGCTTTTTAACTTTACACTCCACTTGAGTGCTTTGGACTTCATGATTTTTTTAATACTCCCTTTCCTTTCCTTTCCTTTCCTTTCCTTGATTTTTTGAATAGACCCTTTAATTTCCTTTTCTTTCCTTTCCTTGATTTTTTGAATAACCCCTTCCCTTCCCTTCCCTTTCCTTTCCTTTCCTTCCCTTCCCTTCCCTTTCCTTCCCTTCCCAGAGAGCACCAGTGGAGGTAACACAAAATAACCAAGAACCACAGGCTTCCTTTGACCAATGACAAGCTTAGTTTGAACCTTTATCTTTATTTCCCGAACACTCCCCGAATCACTCACATTCAGTTTGTAGGGCATCGATTCAAAGTAGATGGAGGTGGCCGAGATTCTCTTGGTATCCGTCATGTAGCCGTGGGTTAGACTGAAATGTAGAGGAGTAAAAAAATAAATAAATATATGTATATAACTTATATATATATATATAACTTATTATAATAGAGTCAGGAAGCTCAGCAGGCTCAGCACATTCTATGTACTTGCAACACTGTGAGTTTATTTCCACTCGTTCTTTCTCATCCATCTCACTTGAAGAATCATAATCAGGTAAGCAGTCAAAAAGCAATTAAAAATAAGTTGAAAAGTGAAAAAGCAGTCATAATTATATTTATTCCCTTCAATTGATGGCTTTTTGGTCTTCTCTTAGCCACATTTTTAATACATTTTGACAAGTTATGACATTATCCAGCAGTTATTACATCACCAGTTGCTACAACACCACAACAAACACGATCTGGAGTTCAGTGTCTTTAGTTTAAAGAGATAATGAAACATCCACTCACTGTCCTCCATCGGGCAGATCCAGGCCCATGATGCGGTCGTGAGGCTTCAGGACAGAGGTGTAGGCTGCGAAGTTAGCGGGGGAGCCGGAGTACGGCTGGACGTTGACGCCCCACAGGTCCGGGTTCAGACCGAAGGCAGCGAGCGCTCGCTTCTGACACAGCAGCTCGATCTGGTCCACGACCTCCGCACCGCCGTAATACCTGGGAAGGAACAAGACAAGAGACACCTGTGAACTTCTACTGGGAATTATCTGAAATGTCACAAAGGAACTGATGTATCACTATCAGGTGAAACCATGTTTTAACTTAAATTTAAAGAGTAACCAAACCCCAAACCCAAATCTGTGTAAAGCCTGACATCTAATGGTGAAAAGCAGGGTACTGAACTGGCCATCTGCTATTGGCTGGTCTTTGGTGCCATCTTTGGTGCACCATCACCTGGCACCAAAGATCAGCCAATGGCAGATGGCCAGGCTTCACACAGATTTGGGTTGGGGTTTAGTCACTCTTTAAGGATTAAATGGTTCCCTGTGTTTTTTAACCTTTACTTATCCAAGGAAAGTTGACTGAACACGTTTGCTTTTTTCAGGCTATGCCATGCTACACATTCACACAGTTTAACATTTCCACCTTGGAGCTTCCACAGTGGTTATGTACCTTGCGCAACGGCAGATCAGCAGTGGTTGTAAAGGAAGAGGAGAATGTTACTCATTTACTTCCCCGACCCACCCATATTGTCCCAGCCGGTCTGGGGATTCAAACTGGTGACCTTCCAGTCACAAGCCCACTTCTCTAAACTTTTTAAGAGATTTTATTAGATTTTATGACCCTTGGGCTTGTGAAAACCTTTCAACAGTTTTGTAATCATTGCCTCAATCATTTATCAGGCATTGTAAATTTACAAAAGTGTGTAAATATCAGTCTAAGAAATAAGGCTGGCTTTCATAATTCCTGATAAGTCGTCATTTGGAGTTTTGTGGTTTTTTGTCAGAAAAAAACATGTTAGCTCTTACTGGAGTTGTAGTTGATCATAATTAATTATAAGAAGAGACATTCAGTAGCTACAATTTATCCTCTGAAATGGCCTTGGTCTCTTGATCCTGTGGATTTCACAATTATACTGAGATCACTAAATGTTCTCTAATTTTGCAGCCTCTGCTGGCTCCTTTTTCAGTATCAGCTATTCCAAAATGTTAATTTGTGGTTAATAAGATGTTCAATTAGCATTCTTAGATCATAGGCATAGCATACAGGACATAATGCACATATGTGTATTTTTTTTTGTATTTATGTTTGTTTTATTTGACAACACTTTACAACTTTATACTGAGAAAAGTTCTACACACATAGTTTCTTTTGCTAACTTTGTATTGTGCATCAGTCTAGCACATTAACATCATCACATTAAATGCTGCTGGTATCTTTTGGGCACCCCCCCAGCCATAACCTTAGCACCTACACAACCACTAATGCACATTATCCAAAAAGACAGTGACAGTTTCCCCTACAGTCTCACTGGTTCTGGACAGCGTCTCATCATTAGCCGTCTGGGTTACCTTTGTCCTGGGTATCCTTCAGAGTACTTGTTGTTCAGACAGGAGCCCTGGGCCTCCAGAGCCGCACGGCTGCAGAAGTTCTGACACGACAAACAAGCACAGTGTCAAGATCCAGAGCCATATGCATTTTTTATAATGTTATATATTCAGAACGCTGTCACCATCCAAATATAACCTGTTTTCACCCAGAGAAGGTTGAACACACCTGCTCTTTTTCAGCAAGGCCCGGCTAAGGCCACAGTCTAAACCTGAGTGATATTAAATCGCAGGATCTAGCAGTTTAATTACAAGCTTTTCTTTCACAAAACACTATCACAAAAACAATTAGAGCCACTTAAGCTGCCTAATGTCCCAACATAATCACCATGATATATTAAACATAACCAGTTTGGCTAATTAGGTCATTAATAAAGCTAATTAATGCATTAATTAGTAAATATTTCTGTCAACACACTTTCAAGAAAATATTTTTTCCTCATTACAGCAATATGCAAATTTATGCAGCAAGGTGCTCCAAAATCTAATCAGATCACCTGCTGTATAGGGGGAACCTGTGGTGTAAGTATGAAGTTTCTATTGTGAATTGTTCTTGTGTTAGACAGACAGGCAGGCAGGCAGACAGACAGACAGACAGACAAAATTCATTGAAGGTAATTGGTCAAATCTATTAAAATTTAAAACTCTTACATAAATCATGATGAAAACAATCTCCCAAAAAGCTTGTCACAACCTTTCCTGGAGAGATAGTTCAAAACTTTAACATTACATTCAATAGAAAAAAAGAGTTATACTATAAAGCTATTAGAAGAACTATAGTCAAAATAAGGGGTGAACGTAGAGGAATCTCTGATACTGAACCCCATGGGATTCAACACAGTGTCAAGTCTCCCAAACACACTGGAGAGTCAGAGGGGGAGACGAAACTGCAGAGAGGGAAATGAATGTAAATGAACCCTTCTCTCTCTCTCTCTCTGTCTGTCTTTTTATCCCACTATTACTTCTGCTTATCTTCCTCCTCCCCTCTCTCTCTCAACTCTCTCTCTCTCTGTCATTCCTTTCCCTTGTCTATTGTTTTTTTCCCCTCACTCCCCCACTTATCTCTGCCTCTCTCTCTCCCTCCCTGTCTCTCTCTCTCTCTCTCTCTCTCACACTCTCTCTCACTCTCTCTGTCCTCTTCAACCTCCCCCTCTGTCTTGTGTTATTATCCTAAACCTGCCAGCATTCAGGAATCCCTCAATCATTCCAGTGGGATTTAAACTGTTCCCCCATGTGGCACAAAAAACTCTCTCTCTCTCTCTCTTTCTCTGTCTCTCTCTCTCTCTCTCTCTCTCTCTCTCTCAGTATTTCAAAACATTATACCCTCTACTCCCGCCCCCTACAATTGCCCCTCCTCCTCCTGCTGCACTGTCTCAACTTAAAAAGAAGAGATCAATGGCGGAAATCAATGAGGGAATCTAATGGGATCATTTTGACTGTGTTTCCTGAAGAAAAAAAAGAAGGGAGGGTGGCTGGTGGGGTGTGTGTGTGTGTGTGTGTGTGTGTGTGTGTGTGTGTGTGTGTCTCCGTCGGGAGCCGGCCTGCAGCAGCAACTGACTGACAGCACATGCACAAGTAGGTGAAAATCTTTCAGATGTTATCATGACTGATAGTGCTGTGGGTTTGTAATTGTCGGAGAATAAAAGAATGAAAGCGCCCCTTCATCTCCCACAGCTTCCACTTAAATGAAATCAGTGACTTGTGAGGGAAGATGCAGCAGAAATCTCGGGGAATTCTCTGAAGAAAACTGTTAAATCCGAGAAACCGAGACGCTCTGGTGATTCGCTGCTGTTTTGACGAAGCGGTTTAGTTTGTGTTTTCCTGCTTGCTGTCTCAACATCATCCTTCTCTCTTTACACGGTGAGTTCAAGCACAAAGTGACTGAATGCTGAACGTTTATTGGGAGAGTGATTTGTTTAGACCGCTGACTGTCACATATCTTGCAGTGACCTTTTGGTTGAAATGGTTTTCTGGCACAACTTCGCCCCATTTACAAAGAGCTTACTGCCTTTCAAGGTGCTCATATTTGAGGTATAAAGGCGCCGGTACAGATAAGAAATAGTGAAAAATTACAAAGTTCAGGAAATTTATTTGAGGTCTGCATACAAACACAAATCTTCCTCTGTGCCACATTTTATAGACGTTGAACACCTCCCACTATTTAAATTGCCTTCTGAGTTTCACTTTAAAAGTTTTCCCAGAAGTAATCCTCTAATTCTTTACAAGTTCAGAATTTTTAGGTAAGGTAACAGAATACAGTTACATTTTTTCTGTACTTAGACAATGTAATGTTGTTACAAGTATTATTTTACTACCGAACCCTTACTGTGTTACTATCTGAGATTACACATATTGTTATATATGATCAATACTGAATATCATAAAATGCTAAAGGTTCCTTTCAGGTGGTATTTGATGTGTAACATGTCATCGTAATACAGATACATTATGATTGAATGTATTTGATTTGTTTAACTGTCTTTTATTTGATTCATAATGTTTGATTTATAATGTTTAGCGAGTCGAGACAAACTCTCTTAGAAGTGGAATTTCTGCCTGTTTCCTTACAGCTGGGTGACATTCAAATTCCAACTCCAGGAATTTAATTGGAATTTATCATGCATTTTCAGTTCAATTCATGAATGGCCTCAACCCTGATCAATATATCTCTGTGTCAAAACCACAAAAGATATACTTGATGAATAAAGTGATTTCGATTCTGATTCTGGTTCTCTCTCCCTGTCACTCTCACTCAATCACATGCTCGCTCTCTCTCTCTCTCTCTCTCTCTCTCTCTCTCTCTCTCTCTCTCTCTCTCTCCCTCTCCTCACCTCTGATGCGATGAGCTCCAGCCCCCGGCACTGCCTGTCCTTCTCCTGCTGCAGGAGGCTCCACATCTCCGGGTCGTCCTGGGCCAGGCTGTCCTGTCCCGTCCAGCCCCCGGCGCTGCTGAGGCCTCTCCTGGACACCTCCGCCGTGATCTGCCCCTCTCGGCCCACACATCCCGGAGCCCTGAGGAGGAGGGGCTGAAGAGGGGAGGAACAGTAGAAATATGACAATTTCCAAAAAAAGTAAACTCTCCAAACAAGAGTCATTTAATTTGATGGATTATCTACTTCTTAAATGCTGGTTATAAAACAGTTTTAAAAAGACTTCTGATTTGACAAGCTTAGGAATATTGCATCCCTTATTGCAGTTGCTTGCTGTGTCACTTACTGTTGCTAAAATTTAAGCCGTATTTGGACAGACAGAGAGATGAAACGTTGTGTTGTGCTTCTCTAAAACTGCTCTGTTTAACTGCTCTATGTTTATAAAAACCTCATGAGGAGACATATGGCAATTCACAGGATCTGATGTAGCTAACTCTCCATTGTGCTATAAACTGCCTGTGCACAAAAAAAAAAAGAAGAAAAAAAAAGAGAAAGTTTTTTGAGGAGTTTTTGTTGTTGTTGTCCAAGATTGCTCCTTTGGTGTCTTTTGAAAACCTCATGAAGAGTTTGCCTGTGCGAAAACACTTTCATCACTCAAAATTATAATACTTTGCACCGGGGGTTTTGGAGACAAGGGAGTTAGAATAATGTGTCTTTTGAAGTTCTAAACAATCCATTAAATGAAAGGCAGTGAAAAACCAAACGTGTTATTCAGCAGAGCAGTTATGGAAAACCTTGGACATGAAAAACGTATAAATGTAGGCTGGCCAGACAGGGAGCTGTCTGGCCAGCTATTAGCTATCAGGGTCGTGTTTGCTGAAGCCAGGTTGAAGCTGCATGACAGTTACGTAACTATGTGTTACTTTGGCCTAATAGAGAGATTACTGTTCAACCATAGATTGGTGTTTAAACAAGTCTCTGTTAATTACGTCTTTTGAGCCTTGAGTACATGACGTCTTGCGTAAACCAGAGACTGTACTGTCGACTTTCCTTGAACAACAGAAAAACATTCTGGGACAAACAGTTGTATTCTTTTCTGTTTTAACGAGCTTGTTTGTGTAAACTTGCTCTCAGATGAATAAGATGTACACAGAGATTATTATCATAGGTATCTGGAAAAACACTTATGCAATTGGATTGATAAATTGGAAAATCCTTTACAAAAAAATAACACAACGCACATCTTTTGATCAGACAACTCAATCAAGGTTACCTGGGGTGACAAGCTGACCTAGTTTGCAGTAATAAGCCCTTTAGTTACAACTGTTCTTTGGAGCTGGGAGGAAAAATCTTTCAACATTGATATGTGCGACCTGTATGTATAATTCAACAGAAAAACAACTAATAATTATCTCAGGCAAGCAGGAAATTGACAGTTCATCTACTGTAACTGCTGCTGTTGTGTAAAGCAGGCCTCATATACAGCTACAACTACAACTTGAGGTTTTGTGCAAATGACTGAAGGAATGAAAAGGAATTACATCAAAGCCGCTTCACTTACAAAGCTGTAAAAAAGTTAAATAAGCAAAGTAATATACTCACCCGTAATGTTTGCCGTAGTGACAGAGAAAACATGTCTAGGATAGCTGATGGCTGCAAAGGGAGAAAACTTTTCAAGGTGCAAAGGGTGAAAGTGAAATCGATACTGGGTGGGAGCCAAGGACATGCGCACCACGTTTCACTGATAAAACCGACTATTATTAGCTGTAGTAAATCATTTGTTTCATCTCACACTTTTCAACGTTCTTATCAGTCCTTTGGAAAGGCAATCATATCTGATCAATCATAGCTCCTCATTTAGAAGAGCTAGGAAGCTTCCTTTGTGCCAATGTGGGCCACTGTACAGTGAATGTGGAATGAATTAAAAAATAATACAAATCCAACTATATAAATCATGGTCTGGTGATCTATGGATACAGTTTTTGTCACCCATCACTGCACATATAATTTACAAACAAATTTAGTATATTATACAACTATATTCAGTATATTCTATTAAAGCTTTGTTCCCAAATCTTGAACAGAACAATTTGAATGGTTTCATCCCAAAATGCTGTGTATCCATTTAGGGCAAAAAATGGCTACTACTACAAATCAAAAATACAGGTGATTGTATCCTTAAAGACATATCTGTTTTGTAAGAAAACATCTTCAGATGACTCATAGCTTTGTTAATAATGCATAATGTGCTTTAGAGTATAGATAGTGGATATCTCATTTTGGAATGAAAGTCTTCAGTTCAATCGATGCATAATCAGAAAACAGAATTCATAAAACACTATACACTACACTTATGGGTGTGTTAATATACAATGTTAATATGTACAAGATCAAGTCATTGCATTCTTTAAAAACAATGTGTTACTTTCAGTAGATGTGTGAGCGTAGTTTGGGACAAACACACATCTTGTCAGACTTTTTTGTGCTGCTGTTAACACATTACCACATTTTGTCCCAAACTACACTCACTGACATGTTGAAAAACTGGTTATTAACAGTGTACAATAACTTTTATATCTCAATCTCAGATGTATGTTGAAAATGAGCACATGATTTTGAAGGGTGTGTGTATGACAACTTGATTTCTGACGTCTCAATTTCAGAGTCACTGCCCAGAGTCCGTCATCCAAAGTGCTGCTGGTGCTGGTCCGTCTGAAAGTTATGGTCTGGACAAACTTTCTGCACCAGCCTATAGTCAGTGCCGGTGAACGCGATGAAGATGCATATAACTTTGAAGGGTTTGGCGCAGATCCAGGCCGCCTGGGACTGGGTGTTCTCGGAGTAGCAGGTCTGCCCCGGGTCGTACATGCAGGGCTTTGTCTTCTTGGACCGGTTGGTTCTCTGGTACTCGACCCGGCAGTTGAGTTCTGTCACCATCATCATCTCCTGCTGCTGCTGCTGCTTCTGCTGGTCGGGGGAGGCGGAGCTGGTGGACTGAGGCGGGTTCTGGAACTGGAACTCCGGAACCGGAACCGGAACCGGGTTCTCAGCGTGAGCGCTCTGAGGCTCCAGCACCTCCCACCCCACGGCTTTGGAGGGCGGGACGATGCTGACGGATATGTTCCCCAGGCGGGACGAGTTGTGGCGGAAATAGACGCTGAACGTCCCGTTGATGTGGTCGACGATCTTCCCCGTCACCAGGAGGCTGAACTTCACCGTCTTCACGTTGAAGTAGAAGTCGCCCCAGCCGAGGATCTTCTTGGCCTTCGAGGGCGTTTTCGCGGGAGGTTTGGGTTTGGGAGGAGGAGCGGAGCGGTACATGTACTGATCCAGGGCTTGGGAGAAGTTCTGGGGCCGGCCGTACGGGCCGAGGGAGCCGTAGGCGGGAGATTTGGGTTTGGTGGAGATGATCTGTAAGTCTTTGGAGAGGTGTTTGACCTTCAGCGCGGCTCCGGTAGCTTCTTCTCCTCTTCCTCCTTCCTCCGTCGCTACTTCATAGGGAGGAGAGCGAGGGACTGGGTTGAAGGGAGGGAGGTCCTGGTAGTCCAAGGGCTTGGCTGTTTCTTGGACCTGCAGAGAGCATGACATGAATGAAGGACAGATTACATTTTTTGTAGCCTATTATTTTATGTACATTTTATATTTGTCTTATTTGAAGTGTGGACAAGAAGGGAGAGGTATTATGTTTAAGTGAAATAGTGCCTCTTTTTTGTCAAAGTCCATCTTAGTTTGGATGTCTAGTACATGTTGTATATCTGTATTACTTATCTTTTAAGATTTTGTCTTTTTTGTGATACAATAGTTTATTTTTTCTCTGTTCGGTTTCATGCGAACAGTGTCTTATAAGCATGGCATTTCTGACAGACTTCATTCAAATAGTAGTCAACAATAATTCTTAAATGGTAAGAATTTTGCAGGGAGTACCAAATTTGTGTAGGTTTGCCATATCAGGGTAATTCAGATAGTGTCGGGTAAGGTTTCAGTGACACAAAAGTAAACAAAATTTACTTTCAAATAACATCCCTAGCACCTTGTTCCATGTAGCAAACCCCATTCACCATAAAGGTTACTTGGAAATACTACACGGCAAAATCGTAAGTGTTAATTTAACTCTGAGAGCATAATATAAATCCACATCCATCAGAGTTAATTTAATACTTTTAGACAGTTTTGAACACCACATTAACACAATATATCAGCTCATTGAACTGACGAACAACTCTCCAATCAACACCTGTCAACTCCAAATAAATATCATAGGAAAATTAGCTGTGTACAGTATTCAGCAGAAAGTGACAGGAAAGATGAAAGCGAGAAAGTTCCCCAGGACCACCAGGACGACCGCACATGAAGGACAGTTTTACTGTAGCAACGTGACAAGATAACAGTCAATCGATTAAAATAATTATGTCTCGGTGTTTCTGGTCCTTGGAATGAGAAGGACTTGGAATTGACTGTGATCAATAGGTCAGCTGCTTCAGGCAAGGACTAAGGATGAACACACACACTTACTGTGGGACTAATGAGGAATACGCACACACACACACACACACACACACACACACACACACACATACACACGCACACACACCCACACACACACCCACACACACACACACACACGCACAATCACATTCATATTCCTGCTTTTTTTCCCCATCTCATAATGTTGAACTCTGAACAAATTGCCTACTAAATATAACTAAGTGTCAAATATGTGCGTAAGTGTGTCTCAAAAGGAAATGTGGAGAAACAAATTACTAATTAGACTGTAGCAAATATAGTGAATATGGCGAGTGGGTGCTCTATAAAAATAGACATTAGTCGGAGTAGTAGTAGTAGTAGCAGTAGTAGTAACAGTAGTAGTATTAGTACTTGCAGTACTTTGCAGAATACATCAGAAAGATACAATTACAATTTGTCTTGACTGTTCTCCTTGGTTAAGAAAATAGCACAGCATAAAATAAATTCAGGAAAGGAGTTCGAGTGTGAGACTGAAGTGTGTATTTGGAGGGATGAAGCAGCTTATTATAAGCCAGACAGCCACCTGCTGCTGTCGCCATTAAAGGCACCAATCCTAATAAGTCCAGTCATTAGTGAAGGCGTTTAAGTGACTCTTCTATCAATCTGATATTTCTGAAAGTCACAGCGCAGTCGGTGTCAGGGCAGTAACGTGTTCAAATACAACAACGCACACACACACACACACACACACACACCTAAGTAATCAACAAATACTGATTGCACAAAATATTTGGGTCTCCTGACTGAGCAGGTGAATCCAGGTGAAAGCTTTTACTTTTTCCTATTAAAACCACGTCACTTTTAAAATGGATTTGTAGGTATAGGGTGGGACAGATGTTTTTTTGGTTATTTTTACGTTTTTATTAGATAGTACAATGTAGAAAGAGACAGGAAAGACTGGGAGAGAGAGGGGGATGCCATGCGACAAAGGTCCCAGGCTGGATTTGAACCCTGAATGTTGCTTTTACAGACCACTGAGCCACCCGGACGACTCCAAGTTTTTAAGCCTTTAGAGAATTAAAACATTTGTTATGCAAAGATGATGTTTTGCAGATTCATTGTTTAGGACTCGATTTCTAGCTCTATTACTGTAATGCGGCGGAGGGAGAGAGAGAGAGGTGTTGGGTAAATCTCCTCCAGATTTTTGGGTAAACATCTCTGAGGAAATCATTATTTCTTGCCAACAAGTGGGATCATATCACCCACCCCACCTACTCCGCCCACCCCCTGCACCCCCTTCCTCTCCACCCCCCCTCCATGCCACTCTCTGCCTCCTGTAACCAGCAAGGTGAGCTCCAGCTGTGCCTATTGTTATGAGCCTAAATCTCCAGCGCTGTGCTGTTCTCACCTGCTCTAATTGGAGCCCACTGTGTGACAGCCGTGTCAGTGGCTCCGTGTCAAGATGCCAGCACACTGACTGCAACTGAGCAACAGCGGTGGAGCGAATGCAAGCACACCACCTGTGCAAAACCACCTGCAGAGAAAAAACTGAGAACCGTAATTGTGTTTTTAAGGACACAGAGTACATCGCCGCCGTTGGGTGAAAAGACTCTACCTCAAAAATGTCATTTTATCCCCCAAGACTTAACAAAGAAACAGCCTTTTTTGGACTGAGGACTATGCCTCTCTTTGAAATGAATTCTGAAAGGGTTTCCAAAGTCTCAGGGTCATAAAACTTTCTGAAACCAAAAAGGGCTGTGTAATATTTCAGTTCAAGTAATAAAAATCTTCATAACAGGAGCTATGAGGTTTTCATATTAAGTTGGAGCTCTTGTAGTGTGCGGCTCTTGCAGCACGCGGTCAAAATGAATAAAGTTAAATTAAAGACAGAAGATTAAAGCAGATTAAATAATGGCTACAATAATGGCTGAAAGAGAGATTAGAGCGAATGAAACATCATTTCTAGAATGCTTTATATCCATTTTGGGGGAAAAAATCATTGCTTGAAGTTCACCATCCAATACTACGATCCAGTCTGTTAAGACATTATACCATCTCAAGTTTAAATATCCTTTAAAAAGTACCATAATTTGTATTAATTTTGAGCTATAAATCATTTGTAATGTGTCACTTTGTTCAAGTGGTAGATAGATATCTCATTTTGGAACAAAACCTCAAATGGTTTAAAATAGATTGTTGGTAATAATCCCCTTTTAGGTGATAACAGTTGAATTGGGTGAGGAACCAGTAACCTTTGGGTAACTCGTCCCCAAAGCCATGATTCTGCGCTATCAGCTTCATCTTCATCATCAAACCTCCTCAGTTTAAACACAGAAGGAGTATTATCAGTGATCTGCACCTGTAGCCTGTGGCAAGAATTAAGATGATTGTTTCAGATTATGTGTGGGAGTGTATGGAGTTTATACATCATGTTTTTTTTTTTTCTTCTTCTCAGTTTGCAGAGTGGTTTAGAGCAACAAATCAACACATGGACCAGGTTTAGATCGATCTCTCTCTCTCTCTCTCTCTCTCTCACCACCAAACGCATTTAAGAGAGACACCAAACATTTGAGACTGAAAAAAACATCACTGCTTTCTGTGATTATGCAACAAACCTGCAATATGATGAACAGTGACAGACCTTGGGGCGGCATTTGAGGGGGGAATTCATTGACATAAATTAAAATTATGTCATGTTATCCCTCTACTTAACTGTACAACGTAAGTAAAGCTGGAGGACGACAACACTCCGCCTCGCCGCAATGCTACCCCCTTTTGTTAATTACGAGCAAAAACAAGCGCAGGGATCTAAGCAGAGATCTTACCGTTGTCGGCAGCAGCCACAGACAGGTGATGGCAAAGTTCAAACACAGCGCCCTCATCTTGCAGCAGCAGCGATTCTCCATCCAGAGTGACAAATTGTCTTTTTTTTAATATATATATAGGCTGTGTGCCCGTTTAAAGTGGGATTTACTGAGACAAAGCCGAGTCAGAAAACAACCCACTTCAAAAGTAGGAAACACATTCCGCGCAGTGAAAGACACGACTCAAAAAAACAGAAAGCCCCAAAAGATCTGGTGGGAATATCGAGAGAGTGGATCCTCAACTCAGTGCTGCTTCTTTCTCTCTCTCTCTCTCTCTCTCTCTCTCTCTCTCTCTCTCTCTCTCTCTCTATACAGCCCCCTCTCCACACAACATTCACTCACTCTCTCTCTCACACACACACACACACACACACACACACACTGGCTTGCCTTTGAAATATCATGGTAACACGAAAAAAAAGAAAGAAAAGAAAACAGAAACAGCCCCGGGAAAATCTTGCTCAGTACGAATTAATCAAGGGAAAATAATTCGAATAATTTGTGGTAATTGGTAACGTTTGGACGTTTGGAATAGACAAGACAGGGCGCGCGTTGCACACACGCACACACACCCATACGCACACACACACACACACGCACACACACACACACGCACGCACCATTCTGAGGGATAAAGAAGCCCATGATATGCCTGCTGGTAATACACTGTGCTCTGCCTCCCTGCTCATTTTCACCACCTGGCCGGCCCTTATTATGACTCGTCAACCCGGAAAAAGGCGCTCTCAGGCGGGCACAGTTTGACAGCCCTCCCCGCTGTCCCCATACTTTAGCCACAGGGATGCTGACAAAATGACAAGCGCTCTCCCCGGGAAATGTAAAAATCACTGACAAGCCTGGTGGATTTTCCGCCGCCTTCTTAGCCTATCAGGGAAATTTCCAGCTGACAAATCACACTCTTGCTAATCAACCGGACAAGTTGTCTTGTGCAAACTATTAGAAAGGAGCATTATCATAAGAGCCGGAGATGTGCACACAGACCTTATGAGCTACAGGTTTTGATAGAACAGGCTGGAGAAACACACATACAGGCAAACCTAAGCAGTTTTACCGATCCTGGGTTTTTTATTTTTATCATGTATTTGTTCCCTGTGCCTCTCTGTTTTATGCTTATTGTCTACAGTGACATTATCTAATAACAATACGAAAAAGAACTATATCTTATAAGACATTTTAGATGGGTATTCTACTATACAAATATTGCATAGTAAATATTGTATTGTATAGGAATTCTATAGCAACATTAAAGTGATAACATATGAGATTAACACATAATATTAAGTACAACTTGCTACTGAGCACCACAGACAGTAGAAGTAGGCCTACCTATAAATATATTATATGAATGTTGCTTTTAAATGTTGGCCATGTGGGCTACCAAGCCATGCAGGGACCTCATGACAAACCACTGTGGAAAATGTTTTTTTCAGCAGCTGTGCACGTGAATTGCACCAGCCTAATTAACCAATGGGACGCCTGCAGTTTCTAGAGGAGTTCAGTGCCATCTATCGGAAGTTTATAGCAGCCTTAGGGGATTTTTTTTCTCTTTGAAACACATCTCGCACGGTTAAAAGTTCAAGTGTTACAATTTCTGAGCGGATGTAGGCGATGGCTGCAAGATGCATCATGATTTTAAACTGTAGCCTATATTTACATCGGGGTAGTTGTGTCTGCAGTTTTGTTGAGAGTCCATCGACTCCAATTAAGACATGAATCCCTAATAGCCACAGAAAGTTGGTGTGCTGGACTTGGAATGGACACTGCCATACATGAAGTAAGTTTCTGTTTTTTTTTTTTTTTCAGCAGCTATAGCCTTAATACTAGATGTGTCATGAATGAGATTGAGTCTGAGGCTACCTGTTGCCTTCAGAACTGCTTCCGTCCCCAGAGGAAATGTGCCATACAAGTCCTGAACTGTGTGCAGTGGGATACTGGTCCTTTCTTCAATTAGGAAAGCCTCCAGTTCTTGGAGGAGGGATGAAGGAGGAGGAAATCTATATACTCTGCACTCCAGTACTTTCCATAAAGGTCCAGTGATTTCATTTGATCTGGTGATTGTGAAGGCCATGTTCAATAAACCACTTCTGAATTAGTATGTACTGAGATATGGGAACATCATGCGGGAACAGTGTTTGCACCATACACCCTGTCAAATGGACCAATCATCAGACCCTAATGACTCACACAAGATCTAGATCCACCACCATGTTTAACAGTTGACAACATGGGTTGAAGGCGTCCTTTGGCTTCTTTCAACCCCTTCTCATGCAGGAAAAAATATGAAGCATGACTCAGTAGATTATATTACTTTTTCCCATTGCTCAGAGGTCCAGGTTTTGTATGCATTATGGTGCGTTGGCCTCAGATGTGCCATAAAAAAACAGATAGTTGTTAAGTTCATGACTTGGCCTACACGTTTGAGGCTGCCGTTTCGTCCGTCTAGACTGTGAGCTTCAACTTGAGCCCAGTGTTTTTCTTTGCTGATGCAGTTTGTATTTGGCATATAGCCTACTGTCATGTTTTTTAAGGTTATTCACTTTGCCACATTAAATGATTTTGCAGTTTTGTGATATAGTGAACCGTCCGTTCAGGCACAGACTGTGTGTGTGTGTGTGTGTGTGTGTGTGTGTGTGTGTGTGTGCGCGCGTTTGAAAGCACAGCTAAAAGTTGTGATTATCAGACCTCCCTTTTAAAGCTGACACTTACTGCTAATTAGCATTTAACTTAATATGTCTCGACTGTGGCTCCCTTTGTAGTTGGGATTCAGTTATTTCAAAGTCCCTTTTCATGTTTCCATTTCCTTATTTGTTTTTTTCTTTGACAACGTATGAATTTATAATTCTGTGTTTGTGTGTTGAGGGGACTGTATCCTGTTTTACCCTCCACTTTCAGGCTGCATGTCGTTGTTTACACCCAGTTTCTTGCCTCCGCCCCCTCTCTCTTTTCTTACTTGAGTTAAGCTTTGGCAACTTGGCCCGGAGGCTGCAGCGTTTTGTAAAAATGAGGCTGCTTACAATGTGAGCCTGATCCGAAGATTAATCTACATGCTAAATAGATTTTCGCTGCACGGATTTCCATGGCATAATATAACGTCGGGCTCATCTCAATCTCATGCATTCAGGTTTGTATTGAGAGCAGAGAGCCTGCAAAGATCAGAAATTGAACCAAAGATATTATAAACCAGTGGTTCAAGAGCACTATTCCAGCCTCTAGAAACACGTCCACTAGTACGGAAGATCTCACTCTACACAAAATATTTGGCAAAAAAGTCTGGGTTGTTTTAGATAGTAAGGTTATGGATCATAGGCCAACTGTCATAAAGTCACGAGTATAATTACAAGTTTATTAGTTAAACGAATCGCTAGTTAGCCAGTAAGTAGCTTCCGATATTCATATCATACTGCGCAAGTGCGAAACGGCAACGGCCACATAAACGGTGTTTTTACCAACTTCAATACACTTTTAACGCGCGGTACGTAGTCAGTAGTTTACCAAGAAACTGCATATTTCGGTAGGATATAGAAATATAATGTTCACAACGCTCAATTACAGATGTTAGACGAAATATTTTGACATCCTAAGGTGGAACGGAGCGCGATTGTACTCTTGATTGTATTTTATTCTCTGTCTAAAAGAAAGGGGGTAGTAGTGCGCATGCGTACAGCCCTGTATGAAACGAAAAAGTTGCATTTCACTGAATTTTGGTGTAAACATCCCACTTTCACCTGTATCCGTTTGTTCAAGCGCTACCTAAACAATTACATTAGCTTCAGCGAAAGGAAACGGGGAGTATTTTATAGGAAAAACGTTTCATTTAAAAAAGCAAAGGCGTGGTCGCCATATTCCCATAATGCAAAGCGCATATGTAGCAGTTAGCTTTAGTTTAAAATTATCCTTTTCCTAAATCATTTCGATGACTTTCACTTAGACATGAACTTCTATTACATATCCCAAGAAGAAATTAGTTATTTTGTGCTACTTTTAAAAGTTAGGCTAACTGATAAACCGTCACCGAGGCTGGTAAGACGGAGAATGGGGTCGGATCCTTACACTACGTTTCTTCAGTACACTCTTGTTTCTCTTCAGATCGTATAAATCTTTCGCCTTTTACTAAAGATTTCCGTGGAGAGGAACATTATGAGTTTCAACTAATTTTTTGATGCCCTGCCTAACGGCGGGGCTTCCTTCCCTGTCAAATAAAATACATTTAGTATATCAATAACGGCATGTATAGTGTCGTTATGCCAACAGTGAGGATTACGTCATACTGTAGACTGAGAACTAGTAATTTATTGGTATGTAATAAATGCATGTTATGTTAGGATCCACTCTTCTACAATAGGGTTCTTTGTATCCCGTTTGCTAATTGTTCTGTTTTGGGAGAAATAAATATATGGGAGAAATAAAGAGACATTTTAATAGATTCCTGGCATACTTTAAGAACTATTGTCATGATTTAGTAAACGTTTAAAGGAAAAACTAAAAAGACTAAATATTTAGTCTCTTTACAACCTATTAAACTATATGCCCTTTCCCATGTTTTTTTCCCCCCCCTTTTCCCCTCCTCCTTTTATCCATTTTCATCTTTGTACCCCAAAGTGAACTATGGAAGGAACATTTTAAATAAAGGTGTTTTCTCGCGTTACAAAGCCGCGAGAGCGCGCTTCTGCTCCTGTAGTCTTCCCGGTGCATCACGGCAGCTAGGCTTCCACTCAAAATTGTTTTCATAACATCAACTGCTTGTACATGTTATTGTAAATAGTTTATATACGTATTTGTTGTTTGTTGATACTGTTCTTAAAAATGTCCCATTGCGTTCTCGTTAGCTAGCTAGCGTTAGCTTGTTTTCATGTATCCGCACCACGGTGTGCTGCTTCGCCCCGGGATGCAGCCGTCGGAGCGGCCGTACGTGGCTGCTCCTTACCGGTTCCCTGTCGACGGTGTGAAGAGGAGACGGTGGGCCCGGTTGATAAGGTAACATAACAACAGTGTTGTCACGTGTGCATCACGTTAGCCACGTCAATAATGTCACGTTATCCAGTACTACACGGGAAAGTAGGAAACAGTAACACGTATAGTCTGCCACGAAAGTAAAATCTTGTTTTACCGAGTTTCTATGGGCATGAAAACATAGCAGGACATTAACTAGGGCTTCTGTAAACAGCTGGCACTCGGGATCTGTCTCACTCCAATATCAACGAGCTGCATCGTGTTGGTGTCTTAGGGATTTAACTATAAATGATTCAGATTTGCAGTGCAATGATGAGTTCACTGATTTGTTGATTCAGCAAATGATTCCAAACATTTGAGTAACTAATGGATGCAATACTCAAAATCATGAAATAAAAAGGGTGACAGTCACTGACAACTTTAAAGTATCATTTTAGGTAACACTTTATAATAACCATCATTAATAAATGGTAAATTGATAGTTAATTAAACTTAAGTTAATAGTTATTTTACTGTTAACAAACAATGAAATGATCATTAATAATGTTTACTAATTATTAGTAATGCTATAATTTGTTATTTTATCATTTGTTTGTGTAATATAAAATCATTTGTTTATAAATTATATATTGTATCATAGCTGATAAGAGACGGTAAAAAGGGTAAAAAGCTATGATACAATATATAATTTATAAACAAATGATTTTATATTATTATTACAAACGAATGATAAAATAACATAAATTATAGCATTACTAATAATTAGTAAACATTATTAATGATCATTTCATTGTTTGTTAACAGTAAAATAACTATTAACTAAAGTTTAATTAACTATCAATTTACCATTTATTAATGATGGTTATTATAAAGTGTTACCTCATTTTATTCAAAGTACATAGTAGTACTGAGCAAAGACAGATTGATCATTAAACAAGAGATGTGTGAACCTGACAGTTAAGTGTGCTGTGGCATAATGTTCATTATGGTTCTCGTTCTTTACAGGCGGGTCGGTCGAGAACCACTCCACTCCTCACGGATCTGCAGCTGTCATTTCCCAAGTGGGAAGGACAAAGGCCCAGCGCTTTTTCCAAAGAAGAGTGAGAGCCCATGTGTCGACGAAGAGAAGCCCAACGTCTGTCTCTGATCAATATGAAACAGGAGGAGGATCTGGATGAAGAGGAGGCTCGTCAGTTGCTGATGTTAAAGGAATAGTTCACCCAGAAATGAAGATTCTGTCATCATCTCCTCCCCCTCATGCCAGTGGAAACACAGGTGAAGTTTGTCCATATAACACACAGGGAGGTTGCCAGGACAACTCCATAGCAGCCTTCTCCAAAACAACTGAAGTCAGTGGGGACCAGTTCTTCAGAGTTCCAAAAAGACCTACAGTATATTTACACCATCATTTAGTGCAAATCTTAACTACAGCTGATTGATTTGCAACAAATAATGGTGTATAGGTCTTTCTATTCACAGTGTGATTGTTTGTCTGTTTTTGTTTTGGAGCTCTAAAGAACAGGTCCCCATTGACTTCAGTTGTTTTGGAGAAGGCTGCTACCGAGTTGTGCCGGCAGCCATCAGCAACGTGATCGCCACTTTCACCGCCGTTCTCCGTCGACTGCCGTTCAAAGACACGATGGCGACGGTTCCCAGCCGCTTGAAGAACCAGGCGAGTGTTCATCAGTCCATAAACTCACCAACTGTGGGATGATGTTGGATTATACAGACACTGAGATTGCAGCCCCAAGTCAAACGAACATGCAGAGGGAAACTTACTCAACATACAGAGGTATGTTATAATATAATGAGGAAACAGTATATCTATATTATATTTATTTATAACTTTTTATATCTATATTATTTTACACTGATTTTCTCTATTTTTGTAATTTGTTCTGTTTCTTAACGCAGTAATATATTCTTTATTGTTGTATCGACAGCACCTTCAATTTGTAGTTTTGTATTGTTAAATAAAATAAAAGTAAAAATCAAGTCTTTTCACCAGTGATTGTTTCATCCTTTACCCTTTCTGTAAACACTCCTGTCTTCCCCTTTGTCAGATTTTCAGATACTATGTGTTGGATAGTAGCTGTTGTTTGACAACAGATTAAAAGCATAGACAGATAAACTCTCCTATAGTTTAAGCTAATAAAAAATAAAATTCTTAGTTTGTTTCCTTTATGCAATATTTTCTTTTGCCACAAGGTGGCACTCAATAATACAATCTGTCCAGGAGCCCCCCTTCCTGTCTGATTTGGACTAGATAGTGAAGTACTATATAGAATCTGAGCAGAAGAACAAGATAATTCCAACATATAAATACTTTAGCTCATGCTTAATGCACCTAACCTCTAGAAAATATTGCTCTTATGGTATCAAAGCCTACAAAAAGAATCCTCAGAAACAAAGAAATCAGCAATTGAGAAATCCCAATAGAAATTTTTTTTTTATTCCAGTTGAAAACGAAGTCTATAAAATGTTACATGTTGAATAAATGTTGTTAAATGTTGAATTTGCACAGTATGAATAGACTTGCGGGGTAATGGGAGACTTGCACGACACTTTTATATTTATGAACCCCAATCTTGTGAATTCAGACCGTGTTCATTGAAGAAAAGTACGTTTTTGCAAAATAGAACTCCCACAGTAAGAAAAAACACGAGGGGGCAAAGCAAAGGCAATGCTTTTTGTGAAACATTAATAAGACATTACTCTAAACATGCTGTTCTGAAATGGCATGAATTAAGAAGCCACATGCAAAAATGAAATGACGGCATGTATTTGATTGCCAAAAAGCTCATAGTTCAACTCATAGCAATTCATTACGTTACTTAGTCTTTGCTGTTGCACAGTAATCTAAGTAATAAGCACTTTTTGCCTATAAATTAATATAAGAATGCTTCCTCCAGAGTGGTGTGTAGTTAAAATTCATGAAAAAATAATCAAATGAACGTTAGCAGTGAGCACAGTGACTGATTTCTGCCTTTAACATTTCTTCCTTTAAGGGTTTTTTAATGGGCTTCCTGGCCTCCAAGATACAGTGTACACACACACACTCACACACACACTCACACACACACACACACACACACACACACACACACAGTCATGTAACATCCAGCTCAGGTTCCATGGCCATCTGACCTAGCTCAGGTTCAACGGGGGTTCTCTGTATGTGTGTGTGTATGTGAGTGTACGTACATTCTCATGCATAGGGGTGTGTGTGTGTGTGTCCATGTGTGCACTAGTTGAGGAGGAGGGGTTTGGGGGGGGGGGGGGGGGGGTAAAACTTCTGTATTGAATTTCACTTACCTCCCTACTCTCCTCTGTCTAACTTCCCCCACTCTCTCAAACTGCAGTGCTGGCCTGAAATCTCCCTAAACAAAGTCCCTTAAAATTTGCATGTCATTGATTAATAATTTATCAAAGTTTTCAATGTTCAAGCAATCATTTTCCAGCTGACTAATTTTAATCACTATCATGGCTCTGGGTATTTTTAGTTCCTTTTTAATTCCTGGATATGTGGTGCATTAATGATTGTCCTGGACCTATCTTTATTGATCAGTCCTTGTTTTGATACTATTTCAATATTTAAAGTTCTGCCTATCTAACGTTATGAGTAGATGTGTAGATATTCTATTTTCTTTAGTATATTCTTTCTGGACAAGTCAGTTGTTGCCCAGTACATTCATTAACTTGCAGAAAAGGCACAGGTCCAGATCTGGATCAAAATGGAGATTTGTAATGGGAAGGGAATCAATGATTTATTCAAGCAAACAGTCAGATAAATAAAAATGGTTACAAACCCATTATTAAATATGGTAATCTTTATTTATGTGACTGCTTGAATAATTAGTTGAGTTTTTGCATGAAGAGTGGTTCCTTTCCCCTTATGTTTTCTATAGTTTTGCCTTCCAATTAAGGAACTTATTTCCTTCTCCACACCCTCCATGGTTGGAAAAAATGAAGATCTGAAAGTAGTTTTAATTGCCTGATAAAAATCTGTTGATTTATTTGACAAGCAAATGCTAAGTGCACTTTGGGTTTAGTAAATTAAACATTTCTATTCTAAGCATTCAGCTAGTATTCATCTTGTCAGCAGCTTACAAAGTGCAAACATTTGAAAACATTTTAAATTGGCAACTATTCCTGTCTTGACCCCGCTTTTTGCATGCAGTTTTTGTTCAGTTTGTCACATATGTGAAATTATTTACAGGCCCCATCTAGACAGCTGTCTTTGCAGCTTCAGCTAGCTTTGTTTACTCAAAGCTTTGTTCATGTCAAAACTGTAGTGTGGCTTTGATGTCTTGAAGCCTTTATCTGTACAGTCATAATCAGTAGGGAGTAATCTGGGTAGTATAAAAACATTTGACCATTTGTGGTACTATACTATTCACAGCAAAGCCAATACATCACCTGCATATTTCTAAATGTCATCAGTGTAGACATTAATGACAGTTTTGCTAACCATCAAACCTTTAAACCCTGATTCCTCACGCTTCCTTCTTTGTCAAAGCTACAGATAAAGAGAAAACAATATCTGTTTTGGCGATCACAATGGAGAGCAATTTTGACAGGTGGCGTGTTTAGAAAGTTGCTGATACAACATGAGGATCTCTCCAGATGTCTCCAGTTTGTGCTTGTGTTCACCAAAGTCGCGGTTCCTACGACACGATCTCCAGCAGCAGGTCGGCGGGGAAGAAGCCCAGCTTGCGTCCGGTGCTGACCTTCAGGTAGCCGCCCTTCTCATCTCCTTTCTTCACCACGATCTGAAACACGGAGGCACAGCGCTGCAGCTCAACTCCTCAGCATGAAGATCGTCTCCCTATGCCCTGACATAAACTGATGCACCAGTTTATTCTGCCAATAATACTTTGTATCTGACCCTGACCTCTGACCTCCCTGTGGAGGGAGGGAAGTGAAAAACACATTTCCCTACAGGGATCCATCCGTTGTCACATGATCATCATTATTATTGTACATGATTATCATTATTGATGTTCTGGCAGAATAATTTATGATTAGTTTTGTATTTACATTGTATTTACGTTGGAAAAATAGCAATTCCACCTGAAAACATAATGTAAATGTGTTTCTGAATGCTCCTTGGGTCTTGTGAGAGCCATGAATATGATTATTTATTATTAGTCATGATTATTATAATTGTTAAATTACAGTTCATTTTAGTGGTCAGTATGACTTCTCCCAATTACTCATTCATAGTCAAAATTGGAGGATTGTTTTCCAAGAAGATGCCTATATTTTAGATAATCTCTAAAAACGAAAAAACGACTATTGGCAGATATATTTGATATTTTTTTGACTGTTTTACCCAATCATAAATGTCAGCATCGAACCCAAAACTCCTGTATCAGTTTGGCACTAATTCTTATAAAGGAGCAACTCTGATCTTGGCACTAACATGTGAAAAAAACGTACAAGTGTACAAGTTACTATCACATATTTCATGTTCTTTAACTGCACACACACACACACACATACACACACACACACACACACACACAGTGCAGCTACCTGATCTTTCTTCAGTGTGATTTGTCCCATCTCTCTGTTCCCAACAAAGGAGCGTGTCACCTTGAAAACCCTTTCTGCTGCGCGCACTTTTATGAGGTAGTTGGTGGGGAAGTAGCCCGACTTCTCCCCCATCTTTCCCTGAAAACACACACGCACGCACGCACACACACACACACACAAAGACAATGAACAGGCTTAGCTCATCCTCACCCGGACTCATTCAAAAATAGAATAGAACAGAATACATCCGTGTCTTGCACATTAAAAGGTTCGGCTGTAGCCTAAATTGAAGAACCACATCATGAATGCATGAATGTGTAGTAATGGTGTTCAAAGAATACAAAAAAAAAGCTAATTTTAAACTCACCCTCCACCACTCTTCATTGGAGTCATCCAGGACTATGATCCGATCACCAGGACTGACACACACACACACACACACACACAGTTAATGCCTTTTTTCACTGCTCTTTACGACCTTTTTGTTTTATAGGTGCATCTAAAACCCTTGATTGAAGTACTGTTCGCTTTATGAAAATTAATGTAGCTTTTTAATGAATTAATAAATGAATGAAGGGGTGGAGAAAAGGGGAAGTGACTTTTTGAACCTACTGGAAGTCGAGGTCGTCTTTCTCGATGGCCTTGAAGCGGTACAGAGCCAGGTAGTAGTGGGACTGGGAGAACGTTTTAGCCTGTTGACAAAACATCAGATATTACTGTATGTGATAAAGGAACGTTTTTTAGGAACATTGAAAACAAAAACCTGTGCATGCAGTATTATAACTGGTAGCACGTGGCATTACTTGCTCTCGGTAGAACATAATCGAATTGTATTATTGGCAGTCTGATTTCTCTTACCTTATCATCTGCCTTGTCTCCTCCTTTCTCCTTCTTATCCTCAGGCTTCCCTATATGGACAGCAGACAACAAAGACAAAAAAAGAAAACAGTTGCTTTCTCATAAATGGATTAAACCCAATACTTTACAGTGGAGAAGGGCTCATTTCACATCATATGCAGTATTTAAGCTGCAATTCATAGTCTTGATTGTAGAGCAATTTCCATGTTGAATATGTGTGAGTTATATATGAGTTTTTTAGTTTGTGTTCATTTCTGAATTTTGAAGAAAATGCATCTCCTGAAATTATTAGAAATTTAATTGACTCCATCCATGCCTATGGAAAATGCACAAATTCTCATTCTTGTAATAATATATACCACTAATTACTCCTAATAATGTAATACTGCCTATTTTGTTTCTTCTCCATACCTTCTCCTCCCTCCTCATTCTCTTTAGGCTGTTGGTTCTCCTCTTCCTCCTCCTCCATCATCATCATCATCTGGGGGGAAAAGCATTGTCAAAGTCAGTAGTGTACGTGAATCATCATATTTTATATACGTCACTAATGTATTACGTCAAACCCTTTAAAAATATTTTCAATATTTGCTTGCGCCTGTCTGGATTCATTCCTGAACAGATGATTACTTCTATTCTAGGTGTAAGGCAAGTTCAATGAATTGCAGAAAGATGTGTAGAAGTTGTTCGTTTTTCTGAGGATGTTTTATTTTATGGTCTGATTAAAACTATATTTAACACTCACATTCTTCTTGTCATTGTCATTCTTCTTGCGCTCCTTGTTAGCCATGATGACGCCGACCCGCAGGGTGTCGAACACCGGGTCGTTCCGGTTTGGGTTGGCTGAGGAGGATTGATGATTAAATCACACAGTTTAACAAATGTAATATATATTTCAATGGTAATACATTAGCAGTTGCCACATTAAAGTAATAATCTCCAACAGTCTCAGTAAATTTCAGTAAACTTTCTGCTCTATCACTAATTGATATAACAGAATAGTGATTCATTTTTGACAAAGATGTCACCAACATAAAAATAAAAAACAACAGATCTCACAGATTACCACTTTAACTGAATATGTCCTGAGGCATGAGTTTCTTTCTTCGAACAATAAAATTGTCTAAGTTAAATCAAGGGAAGCTGAAATTAGTTTTACTTCCTGATAGAATAAGCTAATGTTGCCTGCCAAAAAAGTAATTCAAGCAAGTAAAGGCAAATACGTCCCTACAATATAGAACTAGGTCTTTTAAATTGCAGTTTGGGACCCAAATTTTCTCTTCATCCTGTTGTTTTCTCATTTTGGTCCCAAGCTGAAAAAAGGTTAAGAGACCTAGATACACATTATAAATATTCCCATATTGCTAACAGCGGTCTCACTTGGGTCTGGTTGGTCACTGCTGTACAGCGGGGAGCTGTAGGCTCTTCTGAAGCCAGGAGGCTGAAGAGAAGAGAGACACAGGAGGAAAAACATGTTTCAACGTGTCAGGACAGTTTTAGTCATGAATGTCTGTTTTCACAAAGGTTAATGTAATGAGAGTCCCTGTGATATATTCTCATGGCCTAGGTAATGTTATGTTTTGGAATATTAAGCAAGAAATTTCATTAGCAAAGCACTTCAACAGAAGGAAAATGTCTCACAATTTTGCCGAAGCACTTCTGGTACTCGACGTAGGACTGGCATGAATGGTGGATGTTGGTCTTGCAGTTTTTGCACCTCAGAGCAAATTTGTTGTTCACTGAAAGGTGAGCAAAGGGAGAGCAATGAGGCCAGAAATCATTATTCAAGTGCATTTGTAGCACACAAAACACCATTCTAAGTTTGTAGTGTTGGTTCTTTACGTTCTGCACCACCTTTTATATATTTTAAGTTGAAATGGAGGGAGAACTCATTACAGATTTATGCAAAAGCGCAATCTAGGCTCTATTTGTTTAAGAGACTAAAGTCTTTTCAGATGGTTTTGTTTTTCTATCATAGTGTTCTTGGTAATGTCCTAATGCTGGAAAGGAAACCAATCAAAAGAGGAAGACAACAGACTGAAAGATCACCAAGAAAGCTGGCTCAACTACTTGATGTAATCTTGAACTGCTAAATGTACTATACAGCAGGAGAGCCATGTTTAAATTTCAGATTATTTCAAATAGAGAGGCTCAAACAGTCATTTGTTCTGAGTGTGATGAAATGATCAGAACGGATTAGGATGGTTTTGCATGTTAGTGCAGTTTGTTTTGTGTCTGGTCCTGCGTCTTGCATTGCTTGATGTTTCTTTGAGCAAGAAATTCTCCCAAGTAGGATTAATCAAGTACTTCTACCATTACTAATACTAGTACTACTATTACTACTACTACTATTCAAATCATTAGCCCTTCTCTAACCACCAGCCGTCCTTTGCTGACACCTTATGGTCTGCTAGAGTTCTTGATTCTACATTTTTCAGTTATTTTTATGATACATCACACACATGGAAGTATGAGTCACACATTCTGTAAGTATGATCACACATTCTGTATAATCACAGCCATAGTCTGACATTTTCTTCTACAATATTTTGTGGTCTTGCACCTGCTTGGTGTGATGCAGTGTTTCCCTCAGAAGTGTTTTCTTGGCAGTGGTGAAACACCTCGAAGACCACGTTTATCTAAAAGTCTAACTTGAAACTAAAAGTAATGACAAACCAGCTGGTCTGGTCAGGTTGGTCCATGCCACACGCATGTGCCGTGATGTGTTTTAATTTCCCGTATTAACCGGCACAAGGCGTTACGTACGGACTATCATGCGAGCGCAGACATCGCAGAACTTGGGCTTCTTGCAGTAGTGGTCCTTGAACTTGTGTGGTTTGTCATTGACCATGTGAATAGGCTCTGAAGGAGGTTCTGGCTCCTTTTCCTCCACCTCCACCTCCTCGTCATATATGAAATAGACCTGGAGACACAAAGGACGTAAACGCAGTCAGGTTAAGGCCGTAATCCATGGGCAACTCTTTGATGCAACGAAGTCAGTGTAGAGCAGTTATTCTCAACCTTTTTCATATCAAGGACCCTTAATTTAGTACCCATGAGAGCCACGGACCCCGGATTTTGTCTCTCGGTCCCAAATCTGAGAATATTTATATTGTTAGATATGATTTTATCCAGAATTCCATGACTATCTGTATTGTATGTAGAGAGATAACAGAGAAACTATGATCAAAACAGTCATTCTTCCACATTCTCTAAATGTGTTAACTTCTTGTAAATTAAATAATGGTGAAGTTTAACATTTCATTAATTTGCTGGGGACCCCCTGGAACCCCCTCAAGGACCCCTGGTGGTCCCCGGACCCCATGTTGAGAACCACTGGTGTAGAGCTCATGGTGGACTATGAAGAACAAAAGTGTCATGAAAATAATTAGAATTTTGAAATATGACCCTAAATTGCCTTAAAATAATACCTGCATATTATAGCCTGTAGATTGGACAGGGATGATATGTCTAAATATTCTTAAATAGATTAGATTATTTTGTTCTGTTATGCAAGATCATAGTGTAAATTCTGCATTGTGTAGAGGTTTCTTTCTATAAAATGTGTTACTGTTGCTGGAAACCTATGTAGCCTAGGAGAACAAATTACCTTCCCATCTCTTTTAACTCTTCCATTAAATTGCTCAACTCTGGTTAATGTATTTTTTACAGGATAGCCAGAAATCCATTGTTAATGCTGTTTATTTTAATGCTGACTGCAAGGGGAATTTGCCCTCGGGGTCAATAAAGTTGAACTGAATTGAATTTAATCATTATCGACATGACAATCAAATTCACGGAGCTCACGGAATCTGTTTATGTACTGTTCAGCTTCACCTGCTCCATTTTTTTTAGCCTGTAAAGAGCGAGTACAGCCAGCATACGGCCACATTTCTTATTAAACCTACACAGCAAGCTTCCCACACACACCCAGCCGGCAGCGTCACTCTGTCCCACCGGGATAAAAGAAGGAAACACTTAAGTCAGGGCTCATATTATTCTAATTGACGCTGTACTGTATTGCGATAGTCCCAGTTGGTGGCTATTTTAAACCGCTTGGGAAGGAACTGTGTTGCTAATGGTGAAGAGCTGACATGGTGCTGTCACTCACGGTGTCTCCTTCCTCCCTCACTACATTGTCAGGAGCCGGAGGGTTGTCATGGATATCCACAGAGTTCTTGTCTTCCTCCCTGACACACACACACACACACACACACACACACACACACACACACACACAGAAAAATAGACAAAAACACCAGTAAGATCAAATCATACAGCTGCAAATGTGACATGATTTTATAACTTTGCAACAGGGAATATTATGTTTGATAGACATGCATTATGCCAGTATCAAATTCAAAATAGTTGAGTGTTGATGATTTATTATGTGAAGATTCCTTTTATGCATTTTCTCACAAGAACAGGGAACTGTTGTTTTGTGACTGTTGTATCTGAATATAGAAAATCAGGAATGAAAAATCGCCCATAGTTAGTGTTTTTCAGGCTGGGCTGGTGCAAAATGTATCTCATTAGGATTTGAATGGGGGCTAACGGAGATGGTAAGGAGGTGGCAGTCAGGTTAAAGCCAACAGTTTTAAAGTTGTACTAAAGTGGTAAATTTATTGATTTCAGGGACTGTACTCACTGGTCCATGGTGTGCTGTGGACAATCTTAGTCTTGCCCCACCTAGACAAATAAAATCATATTCAGTATTTTCTGGAACTCTTGCCAGATTCTCAGAAAAGCATGAAGGTACACCGCTAGATTGTGATGAGATTCGCAACAATTAGTCTGTTCCATGCAAATTCATAAGACCAAGTTGGAAATTGAATCGATGTTATCGGATACACCGTACAAATTACCTTTCACCAACTGCTATGTCTTGTCTCTCTTAGATTTCAAACAAATTATAAATATCAAATAAAATTAATAAAAAATCATCAATGAGCATCACAAGCCATATCTTCCTAAATCACAATGAAAACACAACGAAATGAATTTAGCTGCAAATTAGATGCTACTTAGCATATATATTTGGCATGCGTGGTTGCTGCACTTTATTTGCCATCCATTTAAAATATATTTAATATGTTTTGGCTCAGTATTTTAACATCTATACAGAAATATGAATTAATAAAGCTTATTGTTACAAGACAGAATGACACTACGGCATCTTGATCTCTACTGTAGAAACTAGATTACTAAAAACAAGGTAGTTTATGGCACACACACACACACACACATCAAATGCACAGAATCTTAGGTGTATTCTTGTGCTTGTGTGCACAAATATACTTTTATGCACAAATAAAGGCACATATGTAACTATACACTTGTGCGCGCACACATACACACACGTACACACACGCATATGAGTGCACTAAACTATTCTGGGGTTGTGAAATTCAATCTCATCACAGCTAAATTTGGGTTCCTCTGCCAGTAAGGGGAAGAACTGAGAAATTCTGGAAAATATGACAACAATGTTGACATAAAAATCAATCTTTGTGACAGTAATCACCTCAATAAGATGATTATTAAACTAGTATCCTAAAGAATTATTAAAGCGCACCACTTAAGTAAAAAAAGAGGAATAATCTTACTGACTCTTATCGGTCTCCTGTCTTGCAAACACATTCTGCAGCAAAATTACCAGAACTACAAACTTTTAGTGGAACATACCTGTTGTCAAAGTTCACACAGTTCAGAGGAGAAACTACAAATCCGGTGTGTTGGTGAACTTCTCTGCAAATGAGTCCTTCACCTGTTGGCGACGGCTGGAGCGCTTCAGTGGATCTGAGAGTCCAACAAAACCTGGAAACAAACCTGTTTCCTTCTTTGAGGCCTTTAGGCTTCTGCTTGAAGTCTCTGAGTCTGGGTCCTTTTCTTTATTCCCTCTGTATTCCCTGTAAGTGATTTCCAAAGGGCTTTTCAGGCTCTGTGTTTGAGCGTATGTGTGTATCTGTGTGTTTGTCTGTGATTGTGTGCGTGTGTGTGTGTGTTTGTGTGTGTGTGTGTGTGTGTGTGTGTGTGTGGCTGGGCACTCAGGCGTCAAAGTGACTGTTTGAGACAGCTGGGGACATCAGACTGAGCACCGATGACGAGGGGAAATCAGATACTTTCTCACTCTGTCCTTATTACACGCGCACACACACACACACACACACACACACCTCTCTTTCCCCTTGTCCCACTCCTGTACACACAACAAAAACACACACACACAGACATAGATATTCACACTGCTCACTGTCCTTGCCCCTTAATGCCCTAAAGACTTCTCACAAAAGCAGAAACCAAAGATAAACATGTGTACAAACATGCAGTGTCACCTGCTTACTGGACATTGCTTTCTGAAAATTCCCCTCTGTGTCAATGTTGGTTTAAAATAAATATTTGCGTGAGTGTGTGTATGTGTGTATCTGCATATGTGTCTGTGCAGTATGCAATGTTGTACTGTGCACTTACATGAAGCCATGATCTACTGCATTTCTATTGTCTAGGCCTATGCTACTCATAGCTGAAGATATGTGAAATGTAATTTTCTGTATCGGTTTTGTCCTTGGATAGCTGTCTCTTAGAGGAAAGAGTAGCAACTAAAAGAGTATTTCAATAGCTACAGAAAAATAGACACTTTAAAGATTCAGTTTTTCCTTTTCACATTATCTAACCATGATTTTATATAACATGAGACTATTTGGGGAAAGCAATGCATGAAAAGGAACGCTAAGCAGAGCAGTGTGGAATGAGATATGTATAGATACATTTTAGTATAAATAAATATAAATATAAGATATATATCTGTGTCTGTGTCTTATACATTTTATTTCCATATCTTGCCAAAAAATGCATTGTAGACACTTCTGTCTAGTTCTTATCTTCACTAACATGCACTGTTGACAGGTGCCGTTTGAACACATGAATCCATTATACTATTATAGACAGACATCTGTCCCAGGCCTATTATTATTCTTTCATTATCATGTCCTCTATCAAGGAGCTCGACACTGATGTCTGGAACACTACAAAGGTCCCGTTGCATGTCGGGTACAATACTCTCTCCCCACTCATTGCGCATGCCCGACAGAAAACTCCATTATTTTTGCACGGAATCTGCAAGAAAAAAAAAACAGTGGGCAACTGTGAATTTGGGATTAATGGATCGTTATGGTAGTTGGAAATACATCTGAATGCACGACGGTTTAATAGAACAGAGACCAAAGCAACGGTTGGATAATTGTGCAACGGGAGCGGGACATCCTTGAGTCTTGTTGGGACACTCCAGAATCAAGTAAATTTCAGTCAATGCTAGCTCTTTAGCATAGCTAGCTTGCTAACGTTAGCCCGAGATCAGAGGCGCAGTAAAATGAAGCGTTATTGCCCTTTGTTTTTAAATCGGACGGGCAGACGTTGCATGGACACAGACAGTTGATTGATTGCGCAAATACCCGATCTGAATAACGGTGTGATTTATTTGATGGTGAAATATAGGTAACAATCGTATTCAAAACATTCTGAAGCTAGTCGGTTAGCTAGCCAGCTAACTCTTGATTCTCCCGCGAGCCAGAAAAGCGAAGACTCCAAAACTTCGCAAACACAGAGCTTGACGCAGAGAATGGTTGATAGGCTCCGCTAACATTAGTTAGCGTAAGTGCAACCCAGTGATCCAATTACAGTTTTTTGCGAAGCAGTATTGTGCATTGCTCGTTTCTTTTTATCCTAACACGCAAGAGTTTTGTATAAGAGTGTTTTGTGCGCCTGACAGCTGTCACGACAACATTGCACAAAGTAGAGTAGCCAGCTAGCTTAGCTGTTAGCTTAGCGGCTAGCCTGCCATGTAATAAGCCAATGCTTATGAGATTTTTCCCTGTCTAGCTGGCTGTACTGCAGCGATGTCGATTTTAACTTAACTCCGAGTTCCAGGAAGATCAAATTCCTGTTTCTTTGCTATTGCTAGCTCGTTAACTTGTAACTTAGTTGTAAAAAGGGCTCCTGGCTTGTATTGCAACTAAACATTAGCTGGATGCAATGGACCACAGGCCTATCTAAACACACCCTCCCACTTCAAAGTAGCCTCAGCTTGTTCTTAAGTTGTATTCCTTCTGTGAGAGCAGTGTAGCTTATGTAATCATTTCAAGGGAGTTTTGAGCAGTTTTTTTTGCAGGAAATGGTTAATTAGGAGAGTAATTTCCCCAAGCTGCCCTTGTCAGATTGTGTAATGCATCTCTGTCTCTCTCCACAGCCCCTGTTCTGATATGAACTGAACACATTTGCAGGAGTCATCTTCTGAGTTGGGAATAAGCCTCACAGTTGGGGATCTTCCAGGTGTCGGCATCCAGTCAGGTGTTTCTGGCAGTCCGTGAGCTTCTAACCCAGCAGCATGTACGTTGGACAGTGGATACCCTAGCCAAAACAGATCCTGGCTTCCCAAAGATGACAAGGTATACAGACATTTGCCCCATTTCCTTAGTTTGAGAGTAGGTTAAGTGTTTTATATTATTATATTATTATATTACTCATTATCTGACTCTGGCCACACCCACTAGTGATACGGCTACATCCCTTTTTAGGTCCCAACTATAAGTTTAAGAAAACATGCTTTAGAGGCTTGAATTCTCAGGACCACAGCTATGTGGAAAGCCCGATGTTATGCAACTTGTCATTCCTTGGTATGCAGAACACAGATGGAAAGATATCAGTAGTCATCAGTATTGGATCAATGCAAATCAGCTAATTAGCACCCGTGATTCTATGCACCCTTATGATCCTGTTACACCTCAGCATGGTACTAAGCCTAAATTATGACTCCTGCCATTGTACAAGCAGTGCATTTGTTGTTGACGTTTGATGTTACGTAATCAGATAAAAGTGGCTGGCACATTTTGGCATGCTGTTACTTTAATTAGCACATTGATGTCCTCACGACTGACTACTGAGACATTCATTCATCCATTTATGTATGTGTGTATTTATTTATTTATTGCACAACAATCTACACCCACACATGCAACAAACTGCACTTGCATGCATAGTTACATTCACAAAATAATTGGCATTTTAACTCTTCTCAATATTGTGTGTCCTTTGTTTTACAGATTTGCATTCTAATCATTTAAAATTTTAAACTTAACTGTTTTGTTTTATTGTAAAACACCTCATGATGCTAATTTTTCTGTAAAGAACTTGTTTTTTATAAGCAGAGATTCATTCCAAAATGAGATATCCAAAATGTGAAAAAACGTGATGCCTACTATGATCAAATTAATCCTGGTATGAACGTAAAAGTTGGATATCATTAAAATTATTAGCAATCCTGAGCCCATTACTTACAAAATAATAACCATTTAGACAGTGTAATTGTCTTTTTCAGATATTAAGCAGTGACCATCAAGTAACATTTTTCTCAAAAGGAATATATAACATTTTGAAATGAAAACCCTTGGCTTCATAAATAAATTGACTTAATTTGATTGGATTTTAGATTGGATGTATTTACACTTTGTTGCCTCTTGTTATTTTTCCAAGGTGCTGGAAGGCTGCAGCTACAAAATGATGGGAGGCAGTGAGACTGTCAGTGGGGACAAGGATGGGGTCCACACCACGGCAATACATGTCCCCATCGGCTGGCAGAGGAGGGTGCAGGACGGGCAGGTGGTCTACGTCAGGTACGTTGGTTCACTTGAATGGATAGCACACCCAAATTTTTGTTGATTCATGTGTTGTGTATATCTGCAAATATGGAAGATGTGGAAAAAGGAGCTGTCATGTATGTGTGTGTATGTGTGTGTGTGTGCTGGCTAACACAATTCACACTGGTGAATTGAGAGTCCAAAGTGCTGCTTTTGCCAACATATTTTGTGGATATTACCAGGAAAGATGACTGTGGATTCTGTGGCTTTGCTTTTAGAATTTTTCTCAGGGATGTAGTTTTTTCTCTTGAAAGATTTGCCTTTGTGTGGGCAGCACAGGGCAGAAGGGGTGACTGGCTTTAGATATTTCCTTTAGATGTACTCACTTCCTGGAACGATGGCTTTGGTTTGTGTGGTCTGGGTGAGGGAGAAAGGATGACTTGTTTCACTGAGCAGGGAATGAAACACTTTTTTGTTTGTTTTTGTTTTTTAAAGCTTATTAAGTATTATTCAGTCTCAATGCATTTTCATAGGAAATGCATAAGATTAAATAAAAAGGGGAAAACACAGTTCCTTCCGAACTCTGAAAAGCATATAATTGGAATTTGATAATTTATATCAAATTCAATATTTGGGAGTTCAATGAAAAGCTGCAAAAGTATAGAAAATATAGTTTGTTTCTAGTTTGACCACACATTTTATGTTATTGTTGGCCCTCATGGTCATCTCACATGCTGTGATATTTGTTGTTGTGAAGAATAATCTTCAGATATAGAATAATAGGGCCTAGATGCAAATCCAATCCAAGAATTAAAGTGTGGGAAAATCTGGAATTGTGATGATGAAAATGTTCAGGGCCTCTGGGTAAGAGGAAGAGCCTTTTTACCACGGTGTGGTCGCCACAGCGTCATGGTCTTTAAGAGGCAAATTCAGGACAGAGTGAGATACTTCACTCCTCTGTACCCGGGTGCAAGGAAACTTTGTCTTGGTGTGTTAAAAAATAATATTTAACTTGAACTCTGAAGTCTTTACATCTTAGCTGCGATAATGATGACATCACACAACAGGAGAATGTACTTCTGAACTTCATCTATTAATTTCCATGTACTGCTGCCATACAATCATGCATTGAAAAATATGAAAAATCATTTTATGATTCCATGCATACTGTGGAATTTTAGTATCCAGCACACTGTCATACAAGCAGGAATTGTATGTATGTAAATCATATTCTATAAACTAGGTTTGCTAATGGTTCAGTTACTAATGTGAACTAGCCAAGTAGCCAAACGTCACTGTGTTCTCCATAGGAGAGATAAACACAGCTGATCTACGAGGGAGTCAGAGAGCTGAGATCACATTAAAATAAATTGATAATTAATTAGGTCTATATGTCATCGCCACAAATGTGCTGTGGGCTGTACAGAATCTGTACTTGTTACTTGACTTCAGTGGTTCGTTAAAGTTTAAGAGACATTGGATCTGCTCTTAGGTGTGTTGAAAGATCAGGACCGTTTGAAGCAGTCAAGCAGAACATAACATCCTTCAGTTTTTGGGTATGGTCTTGTAGATGGCTTTAAGGAAAAAGGTTGTTATTGTCATGGGATGTCAAAGCTCCGTAGTTCATTACTATAATGAAGACATAGTGGAAAGCTTTGATTGAGATTGGCCAGATTGTTTAATATTCTCACTGCAGATGTAGTTCTCTCAGCTCTGGGCTTTGAGAGAAGCTGATACAATTTCCATAATAATAATTATGTAACACGATACCTCTTTGATCTCTGTAGGAAAATTGTCTATTCTAAGGAATTCATTGTTCTCATTGCAAGAAGTATGTATTATAAAGAATCAGCATATTATTACCCCCTTATAAAACAAGCTGATACCATTTAAAATGGCTCCTTAAATCTCAATGTGAGATTTAAAATATGAACTTCTACGGAACTGTATGTTTTTTGATTTGCCTTGGACTCACTGTTACCTTTCCTCCCCGTCTTCTTCCTTCAGTCCCAATGGCACTGCCCTATCCTCTCTGGACGAGGTCAAAACCTATCTGTTGACTGATGGCACCTGCAAATGTGGTCTGGAGTGTCCACTCGTCATCCATAAGGTAAAGCAAGCCTACAAGCTTAAGATGTCTGTATGTGTGTGGACACATGGGTAACTTTTCCTACATAATAATGTGTGTCTGTAGTGTTTAAGCGTTGATCCATGTGTGAGTATGTATATGTCTGTTTGAGAAATACCAAAGTGTAAAACATCCCAGTTGATGCCTTTACCAACTTGCTGTCTTGAACCTGATTTAAAGATTTTGCAATGTGTTCTCTTTTAACTCTTTCTACACCTCTTTTATCTGGTCTCCTGCAGGTTTTCAACTTCGCTGTGGGTGTGAAGGTGGAGCAGCACAGCCAGCCGCTAGGCAAAGCAGAGCAGGACATGACCAAACTCTGTAACCACCGCAGGAAAGTGGTAGCAATGGCTGCACTGTGTCGCAGTATGCAGGCCTCACAGCTGCCCTTCACCACCCTTCATCATCCAGGTATATGATGAAGCACTGGTCATATCTCCTCATAGCAGGTCACTCAGTAAGAGATGACACTTCACTCCTCTGTACTCAAACAGCAATTGAGAAAGTCAGTTTTCTACAAACCTGTCCTTTATTGAGCAGTATCTACTTGATTAAAGGAAGTAAAAGTTGTATTATAGGGAAAAAATTATGTTCATGAATCTTCACACCTAAGTTGCAAACTTTCAGCTCCCACAATTGTTTTTGCTTATTTAGAAAGAACTTTATGTTATCTGCATGAATACATACGAAACAGAAACATACAAACCAACCAACCAGTGAATTCACAAGAGCTTGGGTCTTTCTGAGGTGATGATGGTGAAGTCTTGTTTCTCAATAATTTGTTTATAAACTGGATATAAGAACTTTTCCAGTTCACTTCCTAAATAGATTTTTGTTTGAGTTTTGTCGTTAACCACAATGCTCTTGTTTTTTATGTCCACTTTCAGAGGTGAACAGTGGAGTAGTGGACAGCCGCGATCCAAAGAGGATACTTGTGGACCGGGAGGAAGAGGACCGTGGCACTTACCAACCCAAACCCCATCTAGTCCCCACTCGACCCCACAACAACCTCCACCCCACCCCCTGCGCCAGCCCCAAATCCTCCCCCCAGCTCATGTACCCTTACAATGGCTCCTCCCCTCTCCTGCACACAGGCACAAACTCCCATCATCCCCTAGATGCTTTGAGAAGGCTTCACCATCCTCCTGTCCCCGCCTCCTCCTCCAACACCTCTTCTAGCTCCCCATTCCCAGCTTACAGCGCCGCCCAGAGGTCACCCCGCACCCCCACACCTCAGAACGTCAGTCAAGGTCAAAGGTCAACACCCAAAACCCCAGAGACTCCTGGTTCTCCTCGGTTGGGCCCCCTCTCCCCGCCTCCCCCGTCTTCTCCCATGACCCTTGGTGGTGGAGGAGGAAGAGGAGCGCAGACTCACGCTCATCATCCTCACGGTGTTATTGTAGGAGGGTCTCCCCTCTCTCCCTCTCCCTCCCTCTCTCCTTCTGTCGGTAACATGAACTGTGTGTCTCCTCACCAGAGGTCCCGCCACCCGTCGACCTCTTCCTCCTCTCTGTCCGAGCAGGGAGGAGGCTCAGCAGCAGCAGAGGGAGGAGGACTGATGGGAAGTAACTTGCCCCAGAGGAGGAAATCCACCTCTTCCTCTCCGCACTCCCCTCTTGCTGGTGGCTCCCCTAACCCCAGCCTCCACTTCCCCAAGTACAAGCTGGAGGACTTCTTGGAGCAGTTTAAGAACTCAGGCAACAGCAGCACTAATAACCACCACCTCCTTCTCCCCACCAACCCCTCCCTACTGACCAACCAAAGCAGCAGCAACCCTCACGTTCTCTCCCTAGCTCTTGATAAAGTTGGGAACTTGAAGCCCTCAAAGGCTTCCATGGGTCCGGCGCCCAATGCAGGACCGCCAGGATTTGGGCTGAACACTGCAGGGCCCTCCGGTTTACCTCTGGGCCCGTTTTTGAACCACCACCACCACCACCACAGCCACCAGGGAAGGCCGCCACACCCGGCTTCCTTCCCCGCTAGTAGCCTCCTCTCTGCGGCTGCCAAGGCCCAGCTGGCTACCCAGATGTCCCAGAGCCAGAGTTCAAATTTGGGCAGCAACCCGGTGAGCTTGGCTTCTCCTCTGGAGGTCTTGAAAGAAACGCAACAACAACAGCAGTCATCGAAGGTAACAAACAGCACTTTACATAACAACCACCCTCCCTCCTCCATCGCTACTACTAGGCCTCCTCCTTCCCATCCCTCCCTCGCAGTGGCCTCCTCCCTCCTCTTCCCTCCATCCCACCCTTTGGCCCAGTCCCTGGCCACCTCCTCGCACCACCTCCCCCCCACAGCAGAGCGCAATGCCTCGCACAGGAAGAGGCAACGGCGATCTCCCACGGTGCTCAGCATGCTGAGAGAGACCCAGCAGCTGGCTAATGGGCCAAGGAAGACCCCACCAGGAGACGCCATTTCTGCTGCCGTCATCAACCTTTCCTCCTCTTCCTCCTCCTTTCCTTCGTCCTCGCACTCCTCCTCTACCTCAGCTGCGCAGAACCATAACACTGCCATCTTAGAAAACCACCACCATCTCCTCCCTGGGCAGATACCCAGGCTCTCTGCTCCCCGGCAGACAACGCCCCTCGCCGGGCCTCCTAGACAAAGCGAGGCCCTGGATTTCACTACAGGCCTGACATCTGCCGCAGGGCCTCCTCTTGGCTTGGATCCTCCAACCCAGCCCCTGTCTGCTCTGTTACACCTTCTCAGTGTGCAGAACGCCCAGGCTACAGCCTCAGCATCCAACTCTGCTTCAGTTCAGCCAGGATCTGTGTCTGTAGGAGGAGGTGGAGGCAGGAACAAACAGAGCCCCAGACTGTCGCCCTCTTCTCCTGCCCCTCATCGCAACATCATGCCCCTCCAGACTCAGTCTCCGTGCCGAACCAATAACACTACTCCTCTACCACAGCCCCTCTCTCCTCCTCCCTCCTCCCCTCAGTCCAGATCAGTGCAGTCCCCATCACAGCCTCGGTCTACTAAATCAAGCCCTATACAGAGACTTTCCCCTTCTAAAGCGCTACCCAGCTCTCATTTAGCTTCACACAACAGCTCTCCTCAGCCTACTTCTCCGACTCCCTCAAACAAGCACCACCCAACTGAGAATCACATTCCTACAATAGACTCTGTTTCCCAGGCACCCTTGCAAGAAGCCTCGCCCCGGGTCACCGTGGCAACAGAGATTGGCAGTAGTAGCATGTCAACAACAGTGGACCTGAGTCATTCTCAAGGCGGTGTTGCTATGGCGATGTCCACCTCCCCAAAGCCTCTTGATCTTAGCAACCATGTTCTGGCCCTGCTTGCGGCATCATCCACTGTCCCCCAAGGGGAGGGGAGCTCGTCGGACCGTACCACTGGTGCTGTGACGTCTCCACCGGGAAATTACACTACAGGTGCGGATGATATTTGTTTTATCAATTTTGAAGATTCAGCCCAAACGTTTGAAAGCTGTTCCTGTGATTTTGTTCATGTTTCAGTCATAGATTGTTAATTTGTTTAAGTGTGAATGTCTCTTGTAGAGAATTGAATTTGCTGTGTTATTCATATATCTCTCTTTCCGCAGGGCGAGAAGAGTCTGTGGGTATGGACCATCAGGTCTCTACAGTGACCAAATCTCCAGAGGCCATCAGCCCTGGGCCCACCAACTCCTCTCGTCTGGGGGACAACCCCAGTCCCACCGCCTCTTCTAATGTGGGCGACTCATCTGCTCCCTTACCTCTGGCAGAGGCCTTCCCCTTTATGAACCAAGAGCAGCTGCTCCAGTTGTTGTCAACCACAGGAGGTCTACCCTCCCTCCTGGACCCTACAGTCCTGGCTTCATTGCCCCTTGGGGGGCTGTGGTTGGGTGGGCAACAGGGACATATACCCCCTGCCCACTCTACGCCACAAGCTCCACAGCATCTTGCAGAGCAACAGCAATCGGAACAGCAGCAACAGTTACTGATACAGCAGCAAGAGACACAGCAGCAAAACCAGGATCAACAACAGAAACAACAACAGATAAACAACAACCCTCTGTTTCCCTTGTTGCCCTCGTTGATTGGTGCCCAAGGGGATCTGCCTCTGAACCTTTTGGGCCTGCTGAACCCACTACCGCCCCCTACGGCCTCAACCCATACACCAGGACAGGAAACTGACCTGGGGCTAGCAGAAAAACCTGGCCTCCAGGCTCTGCTCATGGCCTCCTTGCTACTCGGGCACCATCAGGCCCCTATGTTACCTCTGTCGGGGCTGGGTCAGCTGAGCCAGGTCAGCTTGGAAGTCCCTCTCCAGCAGCCGCAGCAGATCCCAACCACACTGGAGGGCCTCCCCCTGGACAAGACCTCCGGCCTCCTGGATCCATCAGCCCTCCCTGGCCCTGGCCTCTTGGAGGTCCTCCAGGGCCTCCTCCCCCCTCCTCCGTCAGCTGAGGGCTCTCTCCAAGCCCTGCAGTCCCTGCTCCTTCCCCCTCCTCACCCCACAGCCTTCCTCCCCCTCAGCCCTGCCCTGCTAACCGCTGCCCTGGGCTCTGCCGAGCTCCACCCGCCTCCCCCCACCCAGCTAGCTCCCGCACAGCAAACCCAACATACCCAACCTCAGGTAGGCTCCCCCATCTCCTATAGCTCTTTTCCTCTGAGTTCCTCTTAGTTTCCCTAGAAAAACCTATTAGCCTAACTCATTTCCTAAACTGCTCCATTGTTTTCCCTTCCTTTAGTTACTTCGTTTCCTGAAAAACCCAGCAACCCTTTTCCTAAACTGTTAAAATGTTTTTTTCCCAAAACAATTTTTAAAAGAGGCCCACCTCGTGTACCACTTGATCTGTATGGGTTGGTTACAGCCTGTCTATCTGAATGTATTTGAGTTGTGAATGCATACATGTTTATTGGAGACATTTCTAATTTTGCATGCAAAGAAATGTGGAATGTTCTCACATCCAATTAGTCTGGCTCTATCTCACTTTACGCTCTAATTCTGTTTGTCTTTCTTGTTCTCTGTTTCTCTTCCTCTGTCTCTTGTACTTTCTCTTTTTCTGTCTCACTTTCTTGTACTTTGTTTCTCTGCGTCACGCTCTGTATCTTTGCTCTCCTCTCCAGGTGACCTCTGACCCTGGTGTTGACACCCTGATCCCCCTATCTCTCCAAGGCAAGGACAACTCCATCCTCCAACAGTTGCTGCCCACCTTGCTCAACCCTACCGTATTAGGTGAGTTGATGACTACCCTCTAAATACTCTCTAGATGGATACCGAGTCACATATAGTCCCATTGCTACGGGTCAGTAATTATTAGCTGTTGATATTCAATCAAAAGTATAAGGTGTACGAAAATGAGGTAAAGACAGCTGTTGACTTGCATTCAATCTGTTAATTGCACATTAAAAGGTGAATAGGGGTGGGAGATGTTTGAAAGAAATTACACTGTCTCAGTACTTACACTTTTAGCTAAATAGCTTTAGGTCTCATAGGAGTACTGTTTCCTGTTTATAATGATTATGCAGATTCTGCCTGCAAAACTAGATAGCTGTCCTCTTTTGTACACACTGTTATAGATTTGTTGTTATTGTTTTTTTCTCTTACAATTTTATTATTGTTTATTTACATACATACTGCAGCAGTAAGCCGCTATATCAGTGTGTCTATGAAATGTGTCTTTGCAGGAGATCTCTCTGGCATCGCAGGCCTCCATAACATGGTGGGGCTAGGAGCTGGTTCCATCCTCCTGCCCTCAGTCCAGGCCTCTGCTTTGGGCATGCCTCTGCTCCAGGGCCCTGATGGAGCCATCAACTTGCTCAACAACATACAGGTAGGTGTCCGAAACTCTATGTGGAAGTTGTTTGGGATCTAGCCACAGAACTTGAATAGATATAAAGGACGCTTCCTAGTGTATCATGGTAATTTCTTTTGGTACATTCTTTGGCTTCCATAGAGTTTTGATAATGTTGTCATGTATATGAACATTGTTTAATGTGTGGACAGGACATGAGACTCAGAAAGTTAGAGTGTTCATCACAACTGCCACTGAAATGTTCATCCAAGTGATCTCGTTGCCGTGGTAACACATCAGCCTTCTGAGTCTCATGCACCAAATCAACACCGATTTGGTGCATGACTACATTATCAAACATTCTATGGCAGCAACTAGAAGTATACCAAACAAATGACCATTCAAGAAATTTGATTGGGAATGACATTTCTATCCATTTCTATCCATTTCTATCCATTTCTATCCATTTCTATGGCTCTAGCTTAGTAGACAGAGAATGTCTCTAGCATTGTCAAGGTTACAGGCTGGAGGGGCTAGCTGTACTAAAAATGAAGTGCTGTTTGTTCCTTAACATCTGCAATGTTATCTTTAACTGTTGTTGGTTGCCTTTTTCATCATCCAGCTGAACATTGCACCACCCTCAGAAGGAGACAAGCCAATCCCGTTGCAAGAAACACAAAGCCCCGCCCCACAGGAAGACATTCCAGCCAGTCAGCTATCTCCGGAGGTGGTCCGCAGCCCTGTTCCTGCCCCCGCCCCTCCCCCTGTCCCAGACCGCACCCCGCCCCCACAGCGAGGATCCGAGGGCGGGCCTGTTAGCAGTGGGGGGGTTATCGATCCCTACACCTCTTTCATGGACACGATTTATACCTCCTTCCTCCAAGTCAGCGCTAAAGAGCAGGAAGACGGGGCCCAGTCAGGGCCAACGGACCCCACCTCACCCTTCTGTGCCTTACCCCCGGTTTCTTTCCCAGGGGAGCACCCCGCCCCGTCCACCCCTGTCCCCACTCTCCCCCAGGCAAGTGCCCCGGTCTCCCTCAGCCCACGTCGGGCCTGCTCCCTCCGCAACCCAGACTTATCCCGACTCAGCCTGGAAGCAGCAGCCCACTCCCCGGCCCAGGGGACCCCCAAACCCCCCGAGGACGGGTCTACATCACCTTTACAAAGGAAACCGGTCATGGTAGAAGGACATACCCACCCAGTGCCCCCTCTGCCACCCATATACCTAGAGGAGGCTAAGACGGACTGTGCTGGGCCCGCCACAGCTGTGTGCCCCTATGTGGAGGCGGGGGTGGAGAGGCAGGGGGATCTGCCCCAGGCGGGGGGGTACCTCAGTCCCAGGGATGGATGCAGTGGGAGGCCCAAGGAGGAGACAGCTGGGACACTACTGCACACCGAACAGGGAAGGGTGAGTGTCTGGGTGTTGTAGATTTTATTTTTCCTTTTCCTGTTCCCTTCAAGCTGCACTAGGCAAGATTTTTATGTAAAAATACATAATCTTATCAGCCTAAATCACAAAGTGGGACTGCAATAGAGAAGAACATCCCATCCCACCAACTGAAATGCCATACATTTTCCCTATTTGCCCAAATTAAATTCTGGTATTGGGTATGAACTGAAACCTAAGAGTGAAATGCAAATTGCCTCCTAAACAGCAGTGAGCAGCGCTCCGTCCAGAGAAGGCTGGACTCACCAACGTTAGATCTTTTCTCTCTCGCCTTTGGTGTAAAGTGACTATAGAGTGGAGGAGGTAAATGTGTGTTGTGTGCAGTTTACTGACTTCACCTTGATTTGTGCGTATTGAAGTTCAGATTTTTAGGCAGTGGTTACCTCTAATATTCTAATATTAGATAAGGTATTCTAATATTACCAAAAACTCTGTGTTGTCAATTCAAACTAGCCTCAGTGATTCATTTTAATCCCAATTTTGAAGTTCTTTGATTCTCCATCTGGGGGTAGACAATAGACTAATAAGTTAAGCATCAAAAGCAGTGGAGGGGTGTGATAATATGGCAGAAGGAAGCGACAGGTATTATCAACTGGCCAACAGTAGAAGATAGTAGTGGTGAATATGAATAACTGTATGTATGTGAAGCAGGACATGCATGCTCTCCCTTGGATAAAAAAGGTACACCATAGATGCCTATAGTGCCTACAATATAATTCTGTATTATATAGGTTCAAGTGGAAGTGGTAATATCAATCTGTATTGTTCCCAGTAGGGAATGTGAGTCTCCAGTGCATTGTCTCATCATCTGGTCTATAAAACCAGCACAACATACAGTAAGAATTACAGAACATGGTTATTAAGTGTTTTAATACCCAAAGGGTGTTGTAAAATGCATTGTCTCATCATCTGGTCTATAAAACCAACACAACATAAGAAATACAGGAGATGGTTATTAAGTGTTTTAATACTCAAAATAGGATGCACCCACTGTGTAAAATGCATCGTCTCATTTTGTTAATAAAAACGGCACCATAAAAGGAATACAGGAGATGGTGATTTGTAAGGGTTTTTTTCCCCCCAAGAAATGTATATAATATTTTTTTTTGTTTTAGTATGGTGTTTTTATAATGTTATTTCTGATTTTACCTCCCCAGGATCAAGCAGGAACTACAGGGGGAGCCAGAAGAGGAAGGAAAAGGAAACAAACGTAAGTTGTCTTGTCATGGTTCATTTCTCAGACTTGTGAAATGTAGCTGGAGAATCGCCCGGGTAAATCTCTTTCCAATAAAAATCAGAGTGGCTAGATGCAAAAGGAGATTTGCACTAGACACGCATTTAGCTTTACTGATTTTTCATAATGGCTGTCCTAAGGTGTTTTATTAGGCTAAATGATGCTGTATTAAATGAGAATGGTTTACTGATGTGCTTCTTGCATTGTGTGTGTGTCAGGCTACAGAATGTGCTAGAAGACTTCAGAGACATGGATGCTACAGCCCTAGAGGAAACTAAGCCTTCGGTAAGATCCAGCCCTCCTCAGTGACACGGCGATGTATCGGTTAAATTCTCAGCATCACTGGTTGTTTATTACATCTCAGTTGCATCATCGAACAATGTGAGCGAGGCTGAATGTACGAGGCACCAGGCTGTACAGCTGTGGTTCTCAACCCCAGAGTCTGCAGGTTTTCATTCCAGCCAAACACTGCAGCAGCTGCTTTCAGTTGATTAGTTCCCTCTCTCTCTGGGTGAAGGTGTGTTAATCAGGGAGATCAGCTGCTGTGGTGTTTGGTTGGAATGAAAACCTGCAGACTTTCGGGCCTCCATGGCACACAGCTGAGATCCGCTGCTTTTCCCGTTTACTGGCTTGCTTTTCCCGTTGTTTTCAGTGGTTGTGCTGCTGCTCCTTTCCAACAACACTGAGAGCTTAGCATGTTTTTACCACCCAGAGTGCCAAGCGCTAGGAGGTAAAATAATTGGCTGTGACATTTTGGTTTGTTTGGAATAAATAGAAGAAGACCTGGGTAGTTAGCATGAGCAGTGATAGCCACCATGGCTGAACAGACAGAGAAAAGAGCGCCACCTGCACAAACTCAAACCTCACCAACAGAAAATCCAAGGAAAACAACGTCACAGTCCCGCCCACACTGTTTGATTGACAGGTGATCTCTGGGAAGTGCAGTGCAGAAACACCACAGCAATAACCGCTTGGTTGTAAAGATTACAACAAAATGAAAAAAACAAGAATCTTGTGGACTAAAACTTTAAAATATTACGTAGCAAAAAGCAGTATGTCTCAAACAGGTTCTCCACAGTTGCTTAGCAACAGCAAGAGCCTCTGCCCTGCTGAAGTGTCCTTGAGCAAGACACGGGATCCCTACCAGCTTGAGGGACACTCTGGTGTAGTTTTACAGGGGGGGAAGTGAATGGTTTTTTGAAGAGATGAGTTTTCGTTTTATGTAGGAAAGCAGAGAGTGACTCTGCCTCCCTGATTGGGGTGGCGAGGTCACTCCACTGCTGGAGAGCCAGGATGACGAGGCTGATTAAAACCTGCAGGCTTTTGTGTGATACATCTCTCTCTCTCTCTCTCTCTCTCTCTCTCTCTCTCTCTCTCTCTCTCTCTCTCTCTCTCTCTCTCTCTCTCTCTCTCTCTCTCTCTCTCTCTCTCTCTCTCTCTCTCTCTCTCTCTCTCTCTCTCTCTCTCTCTCTCTCTCTCTCTCTCTCTCTCTCTCTCTCTCTGTCTCTCTCTAACACTCTCTTGCTCTCTTGCTCTCTCTCTCTCTCGTTTCAGACGGCGCTGCTGAAGCCGGAGAGGTCGGTCCGCGGCAGGAGGCGACGAGGCGCCAGGTCTCAGAGGCAGTGATTGGTGGAGGGAGCTGTCAGTCCACGCTGTCCACCAATCCAGGTGGACAGAGGCCCCTCCTCCCCCTCCCCCCCCCAACCCCTCCATCTCTCCTCCATCATCACCACTGCTCTCCACTGTCTAGATCTTCTTTTTTTTTTTCTTCTTCAACTGCACTAATATTATACCGTTGTCATGTCAACCGTTGTTATGGCAACCACTATGAAAAAAACATAGGAGAGATCTAGTCTGAAAAATACATTTATAAAAACTTAAAAAAAACAAAAAACAATAAAGACAAATTCCATGGATGCTTTTTCACTTAGGTCTTCTCTTAGGTCTAGTTCACAAAATAATGGTTGCTTGACTTTGTGGTCAGAGATCCGTTAATTAATGGTTGGTGTTAGAATTATATCAATGAAAACACAAAAAATAACAAAACAACTGTACTGTTTCTTCTCATCAGTGTGTTACTGTGAGTCAGGATAAAGCCCATCTACTTGAATGATGCTATGGTTGCTCTCTGTCGAAAGTGTGAGTGTGTGTGTGTGTGTGTGTGTCTTTTTACGTGTTGTGTGTCTGAGAGTGTGTTGGACAACAGTGCTATTGCTGAGCCCCCTCACTGTCCGACCGTGGTTTAGTTGAATTCATTATAATTTAGTGAAACGAGACCCTGGCCTTTTTAAGGTGAAGTCTTCTTTGCCGAGACACACCGTGGTTGAATTTCAAAAGACTTTTCCTTGGCTTTTCAAACGGTGCAGGAGGAGCATGTAAAGAAGGAAACAACCTTGAGTTTTTTTCTCATTTTGAATTAACCTTTATTTGGGACAAGCTAAGGAAATGGATTTTGAGAGCGAACCTCCAGTGAACCAGAGCAGGTTTCTTCAGGTCCTGCAGCTCTTAAGTCAGTTTATGTCAACTGAAAATTACTTTTCATCATGATTTGCCACATCCTGTCTATGTCAGCTCTTCCTTAATGGTTATTACATCTGTCACTTAAGTTATTGGATGAATTGGGATCTCAGACCGTAGATACAATACCAGTCAAAAGTTTGGACACATCATTGGACACATTTTTCTTTATTGTTACTATTTTCCACATTTTAGAATAATAGTAAAGACATCAGAACTATGAAATAACATAAATGGAATTATGCAGCGACCAAAAAAGTGTCAAACAAATCAAAACTATCTTATATTTTCGATTCTTTAAAGTAGCCACCCTTTGCCTTGATGGAAAGGCAAAGGCTTTGGAAAGAAATTCATAAATAGGATTAACTTCACTATTTATATTTGTCTAAAAAACAAATTTCAAGCATTTAAGTATAAGTCTTTAGATCCAAATGGCTTTGAGATAATGAAAACCATAGTACATTCAATCAGGTGTGTCCATACTTTTGACTTGGAGTGTAATACTATATGAACTGAGAAAACATAAACACGAAATTCAGTTGTATGACTCTTAATCATGTCATGTCAGCAGACTCCAGGGTTTCTAGGCAGATCAGGAAAGGTATAGAAAATGAATTTGACAATGTCCAATGTCAAGATCCACAACAAGTCTGGAATAGTATCTATTATTCAGCTCCAATATGCATTTATTTCACTTTTTGGAGACCCACACTACCATTTCAAGTACTGTGTTATTTGTTGTTGTGAAGAATTCTGTTTAGCTTTAGTGTGATAGAGCTTATTTAATAATCATATCAACGTATTGGACCGACCGCCGACCCAAATCTTCATCCCCAGCCATGAAATTAAAAGTCCGGGAAGAGTTTTGAAATGGAACCCCAAGAAACGCTGTTCAGCTATAGACAGTGCGTCCTTTCATTGGTCGAGTGAATGGCTGAAAAACTTGTATGCTGAGAGAGAGATGATGATGATGATGATGATGATGATCTGTGGGTCTGTTGAGTCGATGTGTTGCTGTGGATTTGGAGTAATCCTTTCTCTCTGTCTCCTCATATCACTGTTTGAGCTCTCCTCCACACACTGCCCCGCCCTAAGAGTATTGGCATCTCTAGCTGTATTTAAAAAATAAAATAAAATAAAAAAGAAAAGTGAAAAAGAAAGCAGATTATGCAATTTCTACACTTGGAGATTTGTACATATGTACAGTTAATGTGTTTTATTTTGATTTTATATTGTTAGAGAAAGAGAGACAAGAGAGAAAACAATGAATTGTGAATTTTTCTGGGAATTGTAATTAAGTATTTTTCTCATTCTACCCCTTGCTTTCAATACTTATGTTTAAAAAGACGATTAAATTGTGGACTGTAGCTTTCTTTTTATATGGGAGTCTTTTTTTTATTTAATATTAAACTATTTACAGAAAATGTACCTCTTGTGTTGATTTCTGCACTTAAAGTGATGTACATGAGCAACTTCTTGATGCAGTGAAGATCAGACATACACTGTGGATTATATTGGGATGATATTGATGATGTGGGTAACAGTGGGCTGTAAAGAAAAAAATGTAATGAGAAAACTTATTACTGTCATAGAGAAATTGACTCAAGTTGTTCCCTGTTTGCCTTGGCACAAAAATGATCGATCAGTTTTACTTAGTGATTTATTGAAGATCTATTTTTTCACTCTAAGATGTATGGTCTGACCTATTGATACAGGGATCGAGGGTAACACTGATATATTTAGCGGATATTGGACTTGTAATAAATATCAGATATTGTCCAGACTCCTCTGATATCATGGAGGTTCCTCCCTTGACCACAGCTACATAAAAACTGTCAACCTGCAGTGGATATTTATTTCTGTTGTACATTTCATTTATGCATTTAATCATTCAGTTATGTTTTTTAAAGTCTTTGTGTGAAGGCCTAATATATCTCAGCGTTTCCCCTGTAGGTACGATGGAGAGTTTTAGTATCACCTGATGGTCGAAATGCGGTTTCAGAGGCTTTTCCACCGTGACAAGAATAAAATTCTGTGGGAAACTGAATCCTTGTAAGGTTTTGGCCTGAAAATTGTCAAATCTAAAGATTTTGCAAAGCGGCACATCCCAATACCCGGTATCGGCCTTCCAAACCCATATTGGTTGAATCCTACTTTATTTAAATTTATAATGTTGGCAAACGTTATAGTAAAACAGACCAGTATTGTGAGTCATGATGACTGAGGAAACTATTAAAAAAAACTGCTCGTTAAGGGTTTTTTTTCCCAGTCAGATTATTCTGCTGCATCATCCTTGCCTCATCACGCTTTAATGCACCTTCAGGTTGAGGCCTAAACTCATCCTTTAATCAATACCTTCAGTGTCTTCCCAGAATGGTTGGCCATTCCTTCCAAGAAATATAATAAAGTAAGGGAAGGGCCGAAGCATGGCTGAGAGAAGTCACTGCACCTTTGAATACTGTATCAGCAGGCCTGTTGGCTGCATTAGAGCCTCAGCATACGGTCTTTTAGAAAAACAACTAAATCATGAGTATGAAGTGATGAAGTTATTCTACGTGGCCTTGTTATTTCTTCTATTCGGATGTGACGCTGCAGCATCCCGCCCCTCCGCCCGCCCGCCTGTGTGGATGGATGGATGGGTGGGTGGATGCTGAGGCGGTGGGTACCACTTTAAAGAGACGGGATGCAGACCACGCCCTTCTCCGGTCCGCTGACAGGGGGCGCTGTGACAACCAAACAGGCCGATCAGCAGCAGCTTTACCTCACTGCCCTTCCAGCAGCATCTCACCTTCAACCGGGCCAGACCACACCGCCGCATCCGAGGAGAAAAAAAACACAAGGGAGGCAGCGTTAAATAAAGCAATACTGAGCAACGGGGAACATCCGAGGGACAATCGAGCAACATCCGAATCGGTTATTTTAATGATGTAGGGGATCCCATCGCGGTTTTATCTCAGATTTGACATCTAATTTAGCCTGTCCGCCTCTCTGCGACAAGGAATACCGCTCAGCTGCGTCTTTCTCAGCTTGTCAGGGTGAAACATCCGCCTAACCTCGACCGTCCTCCCGCAAGTACCGAAATCCTCAGAATAAGAAGAAGACGGAGTCCGGCAGTAGAGCATCCATCCTCCGCATCCCTCACCACTTATTTTGACGGTCAGGCCAGGCCCCAGCGCACGCGTCTGATCCTCCAGCTCCTTCCGTTTTTTTTTTCTCTCTCCTCCTCCCAGTCAAAAGCCAAACATCCTTCCTCCTCCCTGAATCTGCGCCATGGCCGATGCTACAGCGGAGTGCAACATAAAAGTGCTGTGTCGCTTTCGCCCTCTGAACCAGTCGGAGATTGTGCGCGGGGATCTGTTTCTCCCCAAATTCCAAGCGGATGACACTGTCGTCGTCGGGGTAAGGGGCGCTTTTGTTGTTCATGCAGGCCCTCATCAATAAATTATCAACTCCCATCTGTTTTTTTTAATGTGTCATGGCTTTCTAGTAAGAAAAAAATCGGTGCAACAGTCAGCGAATATATGTCCTTCCCTAAATGTGTCTTCGCCTGCCATGATAAAGCTGAATGCATGTAATGTTGTTGAAATGCGCACATTGGGCCCTTGCATCAGCTGACCGGAGTCTGGCCTGTGTCGCCTATGAATGATACATGGCCTTGTCCTATAAGTTCCTGTATGTTTATTAATGTCACGGCTTATTCTGGCCCAATATATGACTCCAAATGACCAATAAAACAGATATAGGCCTGATATAACATCTAGAGAAAAATCGAAAAGAAGATTAAATGTGTTCCAGGCTCATGTTGATGGATCCATTTGTTCTGTTGTTTCAGGTAATTAGCCTCTCAGCTGTAATGAAGGAGACAAGCCTATTCTATTCTATTCTATTCTATTCTATTCTATTCTATTCTATTCTATTCCAGTAGTCAAGTGATGCTTTGCCTTGAATCTTCACAACAGAATGTACCTGAGCTTGATGTTTGTAAGCAATAGAGGATCCCACTGGGTTTATTATACAGCTGATGTTAGCAGTACAGTCAGATGTGTTCATATGGTGCTGAGGTGGGTTTATTAATGAGGTTTGGTGAGGTGAGGTTTGGTGATGATATTGCAGTAGAAATGGGGGTTCAGACAGACAGTGACTGGTGAAACTGGGAAACAGGGTGTTGCCAAATCTGGTGATGCTGCATGTCCCACTTAGTTGAAGGAGTGATGAATTACTCAGATTCCCATTGGTGGATACAGCAATATCACACACAGAGCACATTATTCTGTTTTTGTAAAGGGTGAATGTTATGAGATAAGAGTATAGATGGAGAAAATGTATACAAAGCTACTGACTATGTTATGTTGTTTTAATTAACTTTCAATTCAATCAATTCTTCAAGTGGATTTTTGTCCAGACTGAATAACTGGACATATTTTGCCATATAATGATTCTTATATCCAATAAATAAGAAGTTAGTGAGGATGAGGGCTCCATCATTCAATTGTAGTTTCTCTTTACATTTGAAATTAAGAGAATTTAAACTGAATTCAACCCTGGTTGCCAAATTCTTTCCAGCTACCTGCAGTGTAAGTCAGGCCAAATAAAATGCTATAGGCTTGTAGATAAATTTCATTCAGGCATTCTGCACAACAGCCTGTGAAAAAAGTGTTGCTCCCCTAACTATCACACTGACGATGTTGCCGTTTGAGTGCTGATCTAGTTTATTTTGTGTGTTATTGGCTACTTTTTTGCTAATGTACCTTGGCGGATGTTGTTTACTTGAAGTGTTTTTATTTGTCATGATGCTTTGTTCCAGGCAAAGTCTAATTTTAGAAAACGAGGTGCTTAATTCTACTGAGAAATACTTGTCTAAGGAATAAAAAACAGAATACGAGGACAATAAGGAGAGGGTACAGTTAACGTTGGTTCTCCTCTGACTGACAGATACAGTGTGTAGAAGGAGGAGTTATGATGCGTCGTCCTCCAGCGATAATGGGAACACCGTCCTGACCTTCTCTTCCTCCTTCCAGCAGGACACTCCACAGTAGAGTCAGAAACTGATCTCTCTAATTGCCTACAGAGGGAGGGATCAATAATAATCCAGCAGCCTCGTGCATCACTGACTGACCTGCTTTCTCTCGCTTTCTCTCGCGTGTCTCTCTCTTTCTCTCGCTTTCTCTCTCTCTCTCTCACTTTCTGGATTTTTCACCATGTCACTCTCTTCCTCCTCCATTTTCATGTCTTTTCTCTTCACCTCTCTCTCTCTCTCACTCTCACTTTCTGGATTTCTCTCCATTTTTTTGTCTCTTGGCCTCTGTTTCCGTCTCTCATTTTCTTTCCTTCTCTCTCTCCCTCCCTAGATTTTTTGTTGCTGCCTATCTCACCCCATCTCTCTCACGCTCTTTCTTCTCCATTTCTATGTCTTTTCTCTCTCTCTATCTTCTCTCTCTCTCTCTGTCTCTCTCTCCTCCATCCCTCTGAATGTCTCTCTCCAGTAAATTACTCTGTCATGGCGGCAGTCTGCAGATGAGTCAATTTGTTAATGACATTTAATACGGCTCAGAATCTGGCAGCGCTCGTTATTGTGTTGCATTCTGGCCTCCATCTCAGATGGGATGGTGACATTCAGGGTTTTAATAGCCTGGTTTCTGTGGCGGGGGGAAGCATGGCTTGTCAAGGCTTACTCACCCTTCACCGTGTCACACAGTTTCCGCCGAAAACAATATTCATGGGTGGTTTTGCATTTGGTGCAGAGCGGATTTTTTTTTTTGTCATTTAGTGGGCTATAATTTGAAATAACCTTCTCGTCTAGTCAATCTTTTGACGAGATTCATTCCAAAATTAGATGACAACCCATTAGAAAATGTAATGCCTGCTCTTACAAAATGACTGCTCACATCAAAGTAAGAATCATTAAAAAAAAACGTTCAAGACATTAGTTAGTGTTTCCTTGTAAATATACTTTCAAAGATGGAATCATCTGTATATCAATATGTTTTAAATATTGAGTACTAAAGAAATGTAGAGCTCTCACACAGTTTCTACTGAGTTTTGCAATTCAGTACAAGGACGTTCATCAAATTATCAAAAGATAACTTAATGAATGTCCTAGTACCGAAACCTTGTGCTCAGTAAAGTTGCTTTAATTGCAAATGCAGTAGACAGTGTGCAGGAGTTTGGTCTTTCATTAATAGTCAGTTACAGTCTTCTCATACGCACCTGTCACCTTGCACTCACATGCAAGAGCATCAAAAGTCAGACAACATTTTGTTTTTTTAGAAATGATAAAACAGCATGTTGAAATGAAATGCTTTATTTTGAACTGACCCTGGCATTGCCAAGCCCCACCTGGCAGTGCTGCAGAACAGAGGCGAACAGCCTACATTTTCTTTTCTGTGACTCTGGTCCCTTGTTGGATACAATACTAGTAATGGACAAAGAGCATCTTTTCACCACCTACACCCTTGATCTCACATTGCCAACTCCTGTGTGCCACAGTGGATGAAATATGGCTCTGACCAGCTAGGCAGAAGGAGGAGTACTGCAGAGTGGGCTTTCTCCAAAGCTCAGTGCTGATATCATCTTCTTTTGTTCTTTAGTAAGGGAGTTCGGTGGCTCAGTCCGCTGTGAGGCAGATAGAGTAAGGAGCTTTGTATAAACCAGCCACAAAAATGGCACAGTACAGTAGATATACCGAGGCATTTTCACAGCTGTATGTCTAGTGTGGGATGAGACACACGTTGGTTACTTTCCAATGTGTCACTGTTGTTGTGTGAAAATCTTTCATGTTTTCACCTGAAGGACTGCCTGCTCCTCTATGGTTGATTGATTTTCTTGTAGGAATGACATAAGGTCCATATGGTAACACAATACAAAATGACAAGACAAATATAGAAAAGGTAAAACAACACGTAAGAGGACAAGACAATACAATAGAGACAAAACCCCTTCAAAGCCACTTGGATAATGTGAAAAATGCTTTGTCATCAAGCTGAAACCAAGGCTGTTTTTCTTAGTTCCTGAAAAGTGGACATTTGGAGATACAAGGTTTTCCAGCAGTGAGGATATGTAAATAACAGCATACCTTGTGTCAATATGTGACGTTAACATATGCTGTGTTGAAAAGTAATAAATGTGTGTTTTCCCAAACTAGATGATGTAAAAAGGTTGAAAATGACACACCCATTTTGTATAAGAGAGTATATTCTTATGCTTCATGTTTTGGCACGTGCAAATGGAGGATGAGTCAGTCGGTCGGTCAGTGCATTAGATATTTCAGTCACTGATAGCCTCACAGCACTGACATCATTTCCCATTGCTTGGATTGATGACTGGCTGTTGGAAAAGGGATTGAAGTATAGGCGGGCTGGTGGGTGGCGTTCAAGGGCGTTTACTGAGTGTCTTTCTTATTATTGTTTCCTTGTCTGCTTAATCCCAACCAGCTATTGACATTGCGCATACAATCAAGAACACATACAATAGCTTAGAGCTGAAACGATTAGTAAATTAATCGATTAGTCGATCGACAGAAAATTAATCGATTATACTTCTTTAATTTATCAAGTAGTAAGGAAGTAGTAAGAAACAGAGTGTGGGCTATCTTTGTTTTTTTGTAATTTATCAAGTAAAAATACCAAACTTACAGCTTCACAAATGCTAAAATATGCTTGTTTTTTCTGTTTCATATCATCATAAAATGAATATTTTTTTGGCTGCTGTTCAGACTAAGAAAGCAATTTTAAGAATCACTTTGGGCTCTGGTAACTTGTGATGGACATTTGTCATTGTTTTTGAGATTTTATAGACTAAGTGATTAATCAAAAAAATAATCACTAGATTAAACGATAATGGAAATAATCTTTAGTTGCAGCCCTGCTTTGTTTGAGTTATATAAATAAACAGAGAAGTTAGATCACAATTTGGACATAAATATCCTTCATTATGGTTTTTTTTATCTCCATCTTGGAGCTTAATGTTTATGCTCTGGCTTCAGCTGCTGTATCAGTTGTAGTTTCATTAACTCTGTGCTTCTGTTCTTGCTCAACAGGGGAAATCCTTTGTGTTTGATCGAGTGTTTCCAACCAACACCACCCAGGAGCAAGTGTACAACACCTGTGCCAAGCAGATTGTCAAGGGTAGGCGTCATTAACAACAGCAAAACGTGTGAAATATTTGATATATATCAGTGTGTAAATGTGTGTAAATGAATGTTAAGCAGAGAAAAACCTTCCCTGGATATATAAAGGTTAAAACAGTCAGATGAGGGACTGTAGTTTATGTTTCAGGTCTCGGTTTTGAATATCAAGCCTTTGAGGACACTTTGCTTTCCAATACCCATCGATGTGATTACATTACATGCCTCTCTATAAATGTAGCTGATGTGTACTGTCGCCTAATTTCTTGTACTGTTTTTCCCCTTAGATGTGCTGGGCGGATACAATGGCACTATCTTTGCATATGGACAAACTTCCTCCGGGAAGACCCACACCATGGAGGTACGAGTTCACAGCCATGAAATTCAAATTATTCAAAATATTATGAATTACATACAGCCGGTCAAGTCTATGTAGCTGTATACCACAAAGATTTGACTCAAATAAATTACATAAATGGAATAACTGTTGATATAACCAGCATAGAAAGTTAACTTTTGTTTCGGAGATCAGTTTTCTGTCCCCTTGATCTGATTTTTAGTGACATTGTGATCCTTTTTTTGGGGCAATTTTATTGAACTAAAAAATAATACATTTGAATTGCCTATTGCCAAAAAAATACTTTTACAATTTGTATCACTTAGATTAGTTTTAACTTCTTTCCTACTGTTGGAAACCAGAAGAGGATGGTGCCACTTTTCCCTCTCTGTCCCCAACCAGTCCATCTTCCAGCCCTTGATTATTTTTCATATTTGTTGTTCTATGTTTGTGTGGGTCGGTATTTTCTGATACTGCCAACGGTTTCTCCTGCTTCAGGCTGTGCGTTCGGTTCTTTCCTGATCAAAAAAACACTCAATTTTTCTTGCCTAGAACTTATTAGAAAGAAACCCAACGAATCATCTACGGTGGCCCACAGGGGACAGTAGTTGCAATCAATGTGAATATTTGACAACTCAAGAAAGAAATGTGAACAGGGTGAAATTTAAAAAAGGGTACCACAAAAAGGACATTTTTTTGCCTTCTTGTTTTTAATTTCACTGGCATTTTATGAACTTTCAATCGCTTTTTTGCCCTGTTAATTTCTGACCCATTATAGATACATCTAACCATCTCACATTTAGAGCTTCTTACATGTGTGACCTCTGGTTGCAGGGAAAGCTGCACGACCCGCACCAGATGGGCATCATCCCTCGTATCGCTGAGGACATTTTCAACCACATCTTCGCCATGGACGAGAACCTGGAGTTCCACATCAAGGTGTCTGCTGCGTTTCCTCAGACAATGCTTGTTTGTGTTTGTGCTTGAGCATTGTTGTGTTTTTGGTTTCTTTTATTCTTATTTGCTCTATTCTATTCAATTTCTATTCTATTCTATTCTGCACTGTTCTGTTCTCTTCTCTCGTCTTCTTTTCTCTCCTCTTCTCTTCTCTTCTCTGCTCTTCTGCAAAGACTTAGGTCTGCTTCAATAAAACAATGATTTGACTTGTATGCTGTTGTACTTATAGCAAATGTTTCACAACATTATTGAGTTGAACCACAGGAATTGATATAAAGCTATAAAGGGATAATTTTGGTTCCCTTGTTTTTCTTTCTTCTCCAACAGGTTTCATACTTTGAAATCTACATGGATAAAATCCGTGATCTTCTGGATGGTTTGTATTAATGGCTTTGAATCCCCTGCAAACAGTATATAATATGTCAGACTGAAATATAAACCACTAACCAAAAGCTACTTAAGGGATTGGGAACAGTTAAATATAAAATAATATTCTCCTCAACAGTAAGAAACTCTTTATTTTCATTTCTCTCTATTTTCCAGTGACAAAGACCAACCTGGCTGTCCATGAGGATAAGAACAGGGTTCCATATGTCAAGGTTTGTGAAAACAGTGATTCATTTTGTAGCTCTTAGACCTAAATCTTTCAGAATAGGCTATATCAGATCCATGATGAGTCTTAATTTCCTCATATTCTTTGCTCCTCTCCTCTCCTCTCTCTCTCTCTCTCTCTCTCTCTCTCTCTCTCTCTCTCTCTCTAGGGATGCACTGAGCGTTTTGTCTCCAGCCCTGATGAGGTCATGGATGTGATCGACGAGGGCAAATCCAACCGCCATGTCGCTGTGACCAGTAAGTACAATGAAACGAAAAATGAAAAATGAAATACTGGATAAAAATCTGTAATTTTGGGCCAAAAGACAAATGCCAACAGTGAAGTGAAATCATCCTTTTTTAGCTCCACAGCCTCTTGAAAATAAACTAAACTCACTATTAGTCCAGTCCAGCATCTCCCTCTACTTCCATATCAGAGAATGGGATCCACTGTAGTTTTCTCTCTGCTGCCAAGAGCAGCATACAGGAGCAGTTAATGATGCGTGAAGCGACAGTAGAGTTCATGTAGCCTGTTATAGTGCCTTGTTATGTAATCTTCGTGGTACAGGGCACTATAATTTTCAAGCATCATGCATTCTCGTGAAAGAAATAAGAACTCGTCAGGCGGAGGTCAGTTTAATTCATCTGGGCAGTTACTGTGGATTTGAAAAAAAAAAAAGAAAAGTACCACAACATTTCTGCTTGAAGCCATTATCTAAATAAAGTCATTCCTAGTAGGGCTGGGTGATGATTCAATATTATCGTTTGTTATCCTTCAGTGGAATCATGTTGTGATGATGTGGTGATTTTGGGATATCATGACACACAATTCTGCTGTCTAAACTGATGATGACAAGCACATTTTATTTTAAAACTAAAAAAAATGAAGTATGGTAGGAATGTTATTTGGAAATTTCAGTTTTATTTGACATCCCACCTAACATTACCATTTAGTTCAATGGGATGAACATTAATTTGATTATTTAAAATATGATTTCGAATACGTGGGTCATATTGTGATGTATATTGATATTGAAAATAGTTCTTATGATTATTAGCGTGATATTGATTTCAACCATATCGCCCAGCCCTAATTTCTAGTAACAAACGTGAACAGCCCATCCTCTCTGCTCATAGATTAAGACAATTTCAGCCAGTATAGCAATCAGTAAACTGCCATAAAGAGAGAAGGGGATGTTAACAGTTAATTTATGTTATATAAAACCTGAAAAACAGCAGAAAGAGAAGTTCTCTAAGCTGTTATTCCTGCATCCTCTTTTGGCATCTGTATTCGAAAAAGCTCCACCTTGCTCCATGTCTGCAGGTCAGTGCTGACTCATTCCTCTCTGGTCCAGCAATAATATTTGACTAATGGCTTGTACTGCAGGTTTACAGGTCAGACTGAGGCCTGGGCTTCACAACAGTGTATATAAAAGATTTTACTTGATAATCAATGTGTCAAAGTTTCAGAAGATTGCATTCACACAAATGCTGCAATTTTATAAGCAAAGGTCTGAAGTCATCGCCTTCAGCAGGATTGCTCTAATTTGCTTTCATGTTAGTAATAATCTTGTCTGGGTGCCACATTTTTCAAAAGGCGGGCCTCTTACTTACAAATGAAACTCCTCAGAGTGCAGCACAGCCTCTAAGCAACAAGCCAATATATTCTTCTGTTGTGGATGGCATCTTTAAGTCTGATGCTGACTCACAGCTTTGAAGTCTAGTGCGGCATGAAGTGAAAGGAGCGAGCTCAGATGTGCCTCGGGATTCACTCAGAAATATCATTACCTTTTTAATAAAAGTCAACCTGAGAAGCGTGTGACAGTACCTCTTCCCTCTGAGTTGATTCATTTTGTGTCTTATCTGGCTGCTCAGAGTGTTTACTCGTCCTCACATCAGACTTTCTATGACATTTCCAACAAATCAGTCATTTGATTTTTCCTTTTTTCCTTTTGAGGGATTCGTTTGGCATTTCATGTAACGTTGTGCTTTGCCAAAGTATTCTTTAGGACGAAATAGGTTGAGAACGGCTGGCATTTCGAGTTTTAATTGATGCTTTTTTAATCCCGAAATCATAGTTAGCAGCACGACATACTAAGATCTAACATACACTTAAAGTTTAAAATGTAGAACAGAAACAGCTTCCAGGACCACATAGCTCAGTACAGACAGACCTGTACAGAATATAAAGCTGTGTAGTACATAATGTTTAGCACAAAGACAAGGGGAGCAAGAGGAAGACTTAAAATCTAAGTGCATCATTTATCTCTATAATGAGTTTAGAGTCTGGGCTGTGCACATATTCAACCAACAAGATGCTTTTTAATGACACTGCATCAATGTTACAGGTACATTGGAGATAAATTGAATGACGTAGCATACATTACAATGCTATCAACAGTAATCCAGCACACTTTGATTAATCATAACAGTATTAGTTAAATACATTTCCATTTCGTCACCTATTTGTGTGACTTGTACGTCTCACAGCCTAATAGGTTAATACAAGTTTATAACATGAACCTTAATAATAATAGTAATAAACTTTATTTGTATAGCACCTTTCATACAAGAAATGCAGCTCAAAGTGCTTTACAACAAAGAAAATACATGCATGAAAATAGACATAGAATGAGCACAACATAAGATGGAAAATAAAACCCACTGAATAATAATAAAAATAAAGTTAAGAAATAGAGTACATAGAATGCATAAAATCAAGTAAAATACAACATTTTAAGTGCAGCAGTGCATAAGTGTGAAAGTTACGTAACTTAAGTTATGCAGTTAAACATAACGATGAGCTGCGTCTCCAGAATATTCGGTGGTTATTACAGCAACATTCCCAGTTCTCTGTCTGGCTCCGAAACATAATCACTGTACTCCAGTTCCCTGATAATAGCAGACTAATGGTCTCAGCATGCAGGTACTGAGCCAATGAGATGCCTTACAGAGCAGACTGGTGCCTGCATTGAAAATAAGCTGAGTAACGACTCCATGCACCACTGGCAAGTCTATAATAATGATAATACTAATACTTATACTCACACTCCTACTAATACTTATACTCATACTCATACTCATACTCCTACTCCTACTCATACTCATACTAATAACAACAACAACAACAGCAATAATAACAATCATAATAATAATAACAATAATAATTGTATTTATTTTTCCACTTTTCCAAGTTTACAAAGTGCTTCACATTAAAACAAGGGAGGATAAAATAATATAATCAGTGCAACAGAAAAATCTATGGCTAGTCCAAGAATTAATCATCTTTCAGTGGGAAAACTCCATATAACATTTTTAACTACAATAATAAAAGCTATATGCGTGTAGCACTGTTTTTAACAAAAGTGCAATCTGCTCTGAGCAAAATAAACATTTTAACAATCAAATATATAATCAAATAAGACCCTAACAAGACAGAATATAGGCTTGAAAGTCCACTCAATTTAAGTAGCAGTCCAGAAAATGTGCTGAAAGGACTGCGTTCCCAAGCGGCGTACTCTGTGTTTCCAGTCCTGGACGCTGTCTGGTGTCTGTGGTCCGCCTGCCTGCTGACTCACTGCTGCAGAACAGACTAATGGGCTCAGCGCTGCAGGTATTGAACTGCTGCCCTCAGATATCATCTGCAGAGTAACCTGAACTTTCTGTCTGAGGAGGTCGAATACAGAGAGGGGATAGTGCTGCTTATTCGCTCTGCTTATCTCTGCTGCTCTTGGTGAAATTAAGTCTTACTGTTGCCAGAATGGTTTGTTCTGGTTGACCAAAAAAAAAAAAAGACACAGAGGATTTCAAATGCACAGATAAAGTTGTTACTTTAAATTAATCAGTATTCAGTAGTTCCAGTTTATAAAGATGGCTCCATCCTCAAAACTCTAGTATTGGATAGGAAAGGGTCTTGAGTTTTACATTCATGTCAGCAACCATTTTGTAAATGATGGAATTATTATTTTTGAGTGAAAATCGCTATGGTAGCAGAAGCCTCTCTCTCTCTCTCTCTCTCTCTCTGATTTCTTTTGTGATTTCTCTTGTTTCATTTGTGAATCTTCATCCCTCCAGAAAGCAATTTGGCCCAAAGCTGTTGTTTCAAAATGATGCCTCTGTATCATCATCTTCAGGTTTTAACACTTATTTAACATTGTAGCCATATCTAAAGGTCTAATATTTTCCTCATTCCCTTCGTAGGCTTCAACTTCAATCCCACTCCTCTTCCCTAGCATGTAGGAAAGCCTGTTCACCTGTTGCCTCCCCTGACTGTTTTATCGCCCCTCTCTCTCTCTGTGCAGACATGAACGAGCACAGCTCCCGCAGCCACAGCATCTTCCTGATCAACATCAAGCAGGAGCATGTGGAGACGGAGCAGAAGCTGTGTGGGAAACTCTACCTGGTGGATCTGGCTGGCAGTGAGAAGGTAGAAAACTGTCTAAATACAGGCTGAAAGATGATTTTTTTTTTTTTTTTTTTTACACCTGGGATCCATCCAATGAAAAAACACTCTCTGGGGGTGGGAGGTGTCACTCATTTTTTAGTCATTCACTGGAGAAAGCATTACTAGAGCACTGCACTAGAGTGATAAGAAATGTCTCCATAAATGGGCATGGCATTACAAAGAGTGAGGTGTAGGATGATGTATATTTTGCAGTATAATATTTTTTGTAATCTATTTTTTTTTAGTAAACATTCATGTCTAGAAGTTTTTTTGGGGTATAAGTTAGTCCATTTAACTTTATCAGTGTTTCTCTGCTTCTCTTCAGCCGTTCATATCTCATATTTCCCTATTCCCTCCCTCTCTCTCTCTCTTTATTCCAGGTCAGTAAGACCGGAGCTGCAGGAGCCGTCCTGGATGAGGCTAAAAACATCAACAAGTCTCTTTCTGCTCTGGGAAACGTCATCTCTGCCTTGGCTGAGGGAACGGTGAGCCACTTTTCCGCTGTAATCTAAAGATATTTCTATAGACGAAAGAGTAAGAACTGGGACAGTGAGCTTAAGTTAAATACTAAGCTACAGCCTTTTTTTTCTGTTAAATCCTAAAAAAGGGTGAGTTGGGTGTCTCCGGCTTGCTTTCTCATAGCAAATAACCTTCACACAGCAAATTCCTCTCTCCTGTTTCAAACACCTCTGTATCTGTCTGTCCCTCCTGTCGACTCGTTAATGAAATCCGTCCTGTGCAGTAAACCCCCGATACCAGCCCCACTTTCCATTCTGCCAACTCAACAGGTTCGCCCGTCAAATGCCAAAACTCTCCTTGCCACACTTTGCCAATTACAAGATTAGTTGGATGCGGCACATTCAATCTGTCACTTTTGAGAGCAGATTCTGGGTTTGTAGGGATTCAGAAGAGAGAGAGAGAGAGAGAGAGAGAGAGAGAGAGGGAGAGAGCGAGAGGGAGAAAGGAGTTGAGAGGAAGGGGAGCGAGGACGTTTAGTGTGTGCTCAGTTTTTTGCTGCATAAAATCCCAGAGCAAATAATTACAGAATTGCAAAGTCGGCAAGCAAGATGAGCCAAATCAAACACGCCTCAAGCATTGCTTTTATTTTTTCTGTCTCTCCCTCTCTCTCTCTCTCAATCTGTCTGTCTCTTTCTTTTTCTCTCTCTTTTTTTGTCTGTCTTTCTCTTTCTCTGGTCATCTTTCCCTCTCTGCTGCACCTTCCTCCCTTTTTCTGCCTGTCTTTTTCTCTCTCTGCCTCTCCTTTCTCTTCTTCCCTCTCTCTCTCTCTGCCGCTTTCCTTCATCATCTTCCTCTCTCTCTCTCTCTCTCTCTCTCTCTCTCTCTCTCTCTCCTGCAGAAAACCCATGTGCCGTACCGTGACAGCAAGATGACCCGCATCCTGCAGGACTCTCTGGGTGGAAACTGCCGCACCACCATGTTTATCTGCTGCTCTCCCTCCAGCTACAATGACGCAGAGACCAAGTCCACCCTGATGTTTGGACAACGGTAGTTACAACTTTGGATACAGTCGATGCATCTTCTCATCATCTATACCTAAACAGAGATTAACTGTCAAAGAGACAAAGAGAGCAGTGAAACCACATAAACTGATTTTTGTTTTTTTACAGCTTTCTTACACATGCTGCAACATTTGCTGTCTTCTAGATCTGACCCAAAGACGACCTTTTTGATACCAAACATTAATCAAATTCTTTCATCTCAAGAGATTAACATCCACATTTTCAAACTGAGTAACTTTACACCTCAAAAGCAGGGAGGTAACCTATTTTGGGCCCCGACCAACCTAGAAAAACTGACCTAGCAAAAACAAAACATGGCAGAGAGAGATGCTTACTGACCTTGTCTAGTCATCTGCATCAACTGAACTGTAGATTAATCAAAAGTACATCTTAGCCTGTTTATGTCAAGGAAATAAGTTCAACAGGGAGGAATGAATCTGTTTTGGAGTCAGAAAGCCTTTCTCATGATCTGTTGAAAACTTGTATTACACAATAAAAGATTCAGATTCATATTCAGAGAAAGCTTTATTGGCATGAATCAGGTAGTACTGAGTGTTAGAAAGCATATTATAATAGTACAGGATAAAGTAAGGTACAATACAGATGAATATGGCACAATAAAGAATAGGCAAATTCAGTAATTATAGGAACCCTTTTTTTTGTTCATATTATAAATATGATTATATGCAGTGCTATAAACAATACATAGATTCACATGCAATGCATCCTAAACAGTTTAGTCACTAAGTATCATCTCTGAGATTATAAAACAATGAAACATATCTGCCAGCTAGTTACATTGTTTTCTCCTCTTCCCTAAGAACCACTGGGAGTTTGAATGAATTTGGGAGGGAATAGAAATTAAGAATTGCACTTTCAAATTTTGGAGAGTATATTTTTTTGTATACTTTAGTATTTTGGACATTCTAATAGAAAGTGCAATTCTGTTTCTACTTCTTGCAGTTCACAATAAAAGATTCAGGTTTAATAAGCGTGTGTTGGAATCTTCTTTCTTTAATAGTTTCCTTTCACACTTAAATGGTCATATATCAAGAATACAAAAGGCTAAATTACAGGAAAATCATCCAATAGAATGACTCATTAAATTGCACTACAATCACCACAGGTCAGCTGTTTAAGTGTGGATCATCACTCTGTTCCTTAATCACTTAAAAACTTGTTTCACATCATTTCTCTCTCTCTCTCTCTCCCCTTGTCGTCCTCCCTCCCAGAGCCAAGACCATCAGGAACACCGCCTCCATCAACCTGGAGCTGACAGCGGAGCAGTGGAAGAAGAAGTACGAAAAGGAGAAGGAGAAGAACAAGAGCCTGAAGGAAACCATCCAGAAGCTGGAGACCGAGCTCAACCGCTGGAGAAACGGTGAGAGACGCGTTAAAATCATCCTGCTCTCCTCTAGCTGCCACTAACTGGCTTCCAGTAAAGTGAGAAAAGATAACCTGTTTCACTGCAACCAAAACGCTGAACTCTGCAGCTCTTCTCTATTCTACAGAAGCCCATCGAGGACATATATTCATACATTTTTTCGTAAAAATTTTTTTGTTTTCTCAAGATATCAAGTTATTTATGTCATTATCTCAAGATAACACATTTTGTTTTCATTCCAGATCATGAGATAATTTTTGAATTATCTCGAGAATATTATTTCAACCAAACAATTATTGTTTTCCCGATATAATGCTGTGCTTAGAACTAACATCCTGAAGGAAACCATATTATTCAAAACCCAAATGTTGCAGTAGGCCTACCTGTTAGGGTTGTGGGCATCTTCAGTCAGTCAGCATATCAACATGTCAAGTGTGATTGGAAATCTCAAGGAACAACATCAATGAATTTATTATCTCAGGGAAGCAAAATTTTGTTTTCTCAAGATAATGAGATAATTATGTCGTTATCTCGGGAAAACAAACTGTGTTATCTCCAGATAATGACATAAATCTTGACATCTCAAGAAAACAATCACAGGAAAACGTGAATAAAATGTATGAACATATGTCCTCAATGGACTTCCGTACTTTTCCTATGGTGCCATTGCAAATAATACTGCATTATTCTCATGGAATTTTCTCCCTGTCCTCTTTCTGCCTTCCTTCATTTTTCTTCCTCCCTGTCTCTCTCTCTCTCACACACTCTCTCTCTCTCTCTTACACTCTCTCTCACTTTCCCCCTCCTTTCCTCCCCCTGTCCCGTCAGGAGAGGACGTGCCTGAGACGGAGCAGACCACAGCAGAGGTTGTGACCCGTCTGGAGTCCATAGAGGAGCGTCCCGTGTTGGACAACGACACCTCCTCCATCGTGGTCCGCATCTCCGAGGAGGAGCGGCAGAAGTACGAGGAGGAGATCCGCAAGCTGTACAAGCAGCTGGACGACAAGGTCCAAACACACACACACACACACACATACACACACACTTACTTAGACTTCAAAACGTAATCTTTCTGAATTCTACCTACCACTAGTTTTGTTTATGTGATGAAAAGACAACCCCTAAACAACAAGAACCATGTCAAATTGGGCAATCAGGTATTTTTTGGAGACAATTTTTGAGTTTGCACAACACAGCAGTCAACATTTACTTGAATAAAATCTCAGCACTGGTCTAAATGCTGATGCTTGTGTCTTTCCTATATCTAAGATATTTAGGAATATTCCTCTTCATTGCCTTTCTCACTAGCATTTAATTATGCAGCTTCTCTGAGCAGCTGGCTGACAATGTGGCACACACACACACACACACACACTCATATATACACACACCCGAGATTCACACAGACCTTAACTGCTGATGAAGGTCAGACAGACTCATGCAGATCAACAGTTTCTGTTCAAGTATACGTACATAATATGCATGATTGATGACTGACACTTATGCATACTTGTATGTTGCACAAAGGAACCACTCAAACCCTCATGGCATTCAGCATACCAAAATGCATTAAAAGTAATTATGGGTTTATACATGAAAACTACTCTATAATAAACAAAGGAGGTGAAAATCTATAAAAGTGTATGTGCCACACATATTAATTGGTTCCTAAGTGAGCACATAACTCATTGTTTATACGTGTGTGTGTGTTTGTGTGTGTGTTTGTGTGTGTGTGTGTGTGTGTGTTTGGGTCCATACAGGATGATGAGATCAACCTGCAGTGCCAGTTGGTGGAGAAACTGAAGGAGCAGATGCTTGACCAGGATGAGGTGGGGATACACACACACACACACACACACACACACAAATACATACACACAAGCACATGCACACAAACACACATGACATATTCACACATATTCTCATTTTAAGTGATATTTGCATACACTGAATTATTTATAATATGCATAAGAATTCAATATTACAGATGCTCAAGATGGTTTAAGGACATTTAAGGTTACAAAAAGCATCTTAGCCAGACAACTCATCTAGCTATAGCTGCAGAAACTGAACAGCACACACACACACACACACACACACACACACACACACACACATAAACACAAAACATTCCCTTGCTTATTTTAATAAAGAGCATTACATTCTACTGAATAACCTGTTTTGTGGTTTATTTCTTGGAATTCTGCTCCTTGTGTGTCTGATATTCACGAGCCAACTGATCTATTCTTCTATTTTACTGAAACACACACACCTTGTTTCCCCCCTCCTCCCTCCCCCTCTCCCTCCCTCCCTCCCTCCCCCCAGCTCCTGGCCTCGTCCCGGGGCGACGGGGACAAGGTCCAGGCGGAGCTGGGCAGGCTGCAGGTGGAGAGCGACTGCGCCAAGGCGGAGGTGAAGGAGGTGCTGCAGGCGCTGGAGGAGCTGGCCATCAACTACGACCAAAAGAGCCAGGAGGTGGAGGAGAAAGGCCTCCAGAACCAACTGCTGGCCGACCAACTGGCCCAGAAGATGGTGAGTGGAAGGGGGGAGCGGCGTTAGCGGTGGACAGAGAAGGAGCTAGAACCACCAGAGACAGGAGGCTGAACAGAAGGAGCTGCTCCTCCGCTTGCTGCACGACAGCGAGGGGGCACCTGCTGTAGTGTTGCAGCTTCCTTGTTGGAGAAGATTTGACTGGAAAATTCGTCTTTTCAGCCAACAGATTGCTCCAGGAATTTAATGGCAATCGGCCATTTGAGAGAAATGAGTTTTGTATTAAAAAATGCCTGTTCATTTGTCGTTTACAACATTACAGTTGGCAGCAACAGCCACTGTAGTCGCGAAGCAGGATAGATGCAGATTAGATGGATGATGGGGGACGTTTATGATGACAAACACTGTATTTTATAAAGAAAACCGAGTAAAATATGTTGCAGCTTTTTTGTAAGACTCAGCTTAGTGAGAGAGATATCGGGAATGATAATAACAGAATCACAGGAAGAGAAGATTCAGAAATCGACTAATCCCCTTTCCATTCCTCTCTCTCTCTCTCTCCCCTCCCTCTGTCTCCTCCTCTCTCTCTCTGTCTACCAGGCCAGTCTGATGGAGCTGGAGGCGGAGTTGTCCCACATGCAGGAAGTGAGCGGTCAGCAGAGGAAGCGCATCGCTGATGTCCTGAACGGTCTGATGAGGGACCTCAGCGAGTTCAGCACCATCGTGGGCAACGGGGAGATCAAGCTGGTGAGTTGGATCCCAGTGTGAGGAGAGGGGATTTTGTTTGGAGCGTAAAATGAAGAAAGACGGAGGAACTCGCACACTAGTTCATGCTCCCAATAATATTATTTATCTCCTCCCCTCCCAGCCGGTGGAGATCAGCGGCGCGATCGAGGAGGAGTTCACGGTGGCGCGCCTCTACATCAGTAAGATCAAGTCGGAGGTGAAGAGCATGGTGAAGCGCTGCCGCCAGCTGGAGAACATGCAGCTGGAGTGCCACCGCAAGATGGAGGAGACCGGGAGGGAGCTGTCCTCATGCCAGCTCCTCATCTCCCAGGTGATGAGAGGAGGGAGGAGGCAGAGAGGAAGGGAGGGGAGTTACAGGGGGAGAGGGGAGAGCAGTGGATGGATGGATGGATAATTGGGTGGGGGGGGTCATTTAGTCTATTATTGAGTCCTAAAATCTTAGTGAAAGTGAAAAAATCTGCCAATTGGGTTTGATAATTTCACTAGTTTCCAATGCAAATCAACTTGTTTCAAGAATTTTGTAGAATCAAGTTTCATTTTCTTGATAGTAGTGCAGTGATCTGCCTTTTTCTGACTTTTCTGAGTTATCTCACCCCATTGGCAGAATTTTTCTTGTTTTAAGAGAAAAACTTAAAATATTTGAAGGGTGAATATGAGACTAAATGACTTGCAAAGATGGACATTTTTTGCAGTGTGAGAAAAGAACCAGCCCAAATGCAGTGATGTTGGACAGTAATGGAGGAATTGACAAAAGACTCAGTGAATTAACGTTTTATTTGTTGCTGGTGTTGGCTGGGTATACATGCCACAGGACTCTAACTTATTGTGATTTTGTGTGTGTGTGTGTGTGTGTGTGTGTGTGTGTATGTGCATTTTTTCTATATGTGTGTTTGTACAGCATGAGGCTAAGATCCGCTCTCTGACGGAGTACATGCAGAGTGTGGAGCAGAAGAAGAGGCTGCTGGAGGAGAGCCACGACTCCCTGAGCGAGGAGCTGGCCAAGCTGCAAGACCCGGGTAACACACCAGACACACACACACACACACACACACACACACACACACACACACGCACACACGCACATACCCACACAGAAATCAATTTGTACAGACAGAAACGCGGCAGAAAGATGGCATCGCATCTGTTAAAGAAAAAGGGACAATTTAGCTTCCTACCACCCTCCTTATTAAATTTAAACTAATAACCCACTTCACGTACACGCACACACACACACACACACACACACACACACACGCACACACACATGCACACACGCACACACACTTTATGAAGTTTCAAGGGGATTTTTTTCATTTTTGATGCAGATCTGTGGTTAATACCTCCTTCTTTTCTCTTTCTTCTATCAGATAACTCCCTGCTTGAGGAGAAGGAGGGAGAGAAGGGTGAGACTGAGGAGGGAAATGTCAAGGTAAGAAAACGTGTGAAGCTCCTCTGATATAATGCCAGATCTGACATTTGAGTACAATGATTGAAACTCTGATGTAGGCAGACTGTTGGCCCAGACTAACCCACATGCAACATACTGTAACTGCAACATAATGATGTGGGTCACAACCTTTGCAGCATTTCATACCTTCTATTTCCTTTCAATGTATACTGTTCAATAAAGTAGAAATACCATAATCGTAAGGCTTCTTCTGTCAGAACATTCCAGAAAATTAATAATTCAACCAAACGATCATTGTGTAATAACCATCTAAGTGTGTAAATACAAAATGATCATGAACATTTCCATTTTTGTAAGTTTCCTCCGTTCAGCTGACCCTTCTTGTCGTCTCTGTTGCACAGAAGGTTCCTCGCCAGCAGGGGGAGTCGCACCGCGGCCTCCACCACAAGCAGCTGGCCCGCCTGCGGGATGAGATCAACGAGAAGCAGAGGATCATCGACGAACTCACTGAGTCAGTGACGCAACACTGTTAATGTTTCTGATTTACACATGGATATTGTCCCACATATTCTGATTTATTATGTCTTGTGTTATCACGTTATTACGGAAGCCGAGAACGGCCGTGCTTGCAATTTTTTTTTTAATGCCGTTATCTCGAGATCACAAGTTAATTATCTCGTTATCTCAACAAAACGAGCTTTGTTATCTTGAGATAACGAAATAATCAACCTGTTATCACGAGAAAACAAAATGTCGTTTCCTCTTATTACTTATAATGTTTATCAGAGATCAGGAGTGCCATGCCAGCATGCATAGATGGCGTCTTGACAACTGTAGCAGCTGAATTAAGCTGAAAATCGTAACTGCAGCAAACAAAACTCCACATTTATGCCTTGACTTCCTGTTCAGTTATGAATCCTCCCCGACAGTCATGACAGTGATCTTGAAGGCTGAAATCAGGTGTGATCAAATGAACCAGACACTCAGTTTCGAGTTCTCCATAATTATCTCGTGAAATTATCTCATTATCTCAAGAAAACAAAAGGCAGATTTCTCGAGATAACGAGATAATAATGAGATAAATTAACCCGTTATCTCGAGAAAACGAGGTTTGTTATCTTGAGATAACGAAATAATTAACTTGTGATCTCGAGATAACTCTTGCATTAAAAAAATAATTGCAAGCACGGCCGTTCTCGGCTTCCGTACGTTATTGTCATTTTTTTTATCCAATTCATATTACTTGTAATTATAATTACTTGATGATTTGTTACAGAGACATCTACTTAGACATTTACTTATGTATGAAATAAACATGTTTGCTTTACATTACAAACTAAAACCCCTCCCTTCCTCTCTCTCTTAGTCCCTTGTATATCAACCCTTTCCTTAACATGTTAACTTTGTTTTCTCTTGCTTCCAGCCGTAACTCCAAGCTGGAGCTGGAGCTGGCTCAGGTTCGCTCCGACTTCGACCGCCTGAAGAGTCAGGACAGCACCAAGAGCGAGCGGCTGGAGGAGCTCTCGTGAGTCCATTTTCTCATGCTTGACTACTTTCTGTGGTCTAAACAAGTATTTTAGTATTCTGTGTGTGCTGACAATTTCAAACACTAAAGCAGATCACAGACAAAAAAGATCCCATCACTTTCTGCTCTCTACAGCACTTATCAGTTGCATATCTTACACCATTTTGCTTTTGTTTCGTGAAGTTTTTGTGTGGCTTTGATCATAACATAACTGCTACCGCTACCTGAATGCAGCTACCAGAGGATACAGTACAAAACAACAGCTTCAAAGTGTTTTTTTTTTTATATGGCAGCAGAAGCCCTCTAGTGGTGGTCTGCAGCCACAGCTCTGACTCGGCAGTTTGAGCTCTACTTAGTCATTTCCACTCTATTAAAATTATCTTAATGACCTCTCTCAACATCAGAAAATACATGAACTGGCAAATTACAAAAGTTGACATTGAATCCCTGAACAAATAAAGGTGTACAAAACAAGTAAAATTCATTTTTTATCACCCGCCATCCCTAGTAAGAGTTTGAGCCTCAAGCTACTGTTCCTCTGTGCTGCAGTGTTTTACCCGAATAAGCACTTTACTTTCCCCTATACCTTTCTCTTGATTGAGGTATTTGAGGAAAGATGAGAGGAGCAGATAAACAGGAGAGACACCTCAGGCAACAGCTCCAATGCTGCTGACTAATCAAAGATCCTCCATTTTCTACAGACAGATAGTACTTATCACATTTTTTTGTGTACATATTTAACACTTTTGACCCACAGAGTTAGAAAAGTAGAAGACTGAGCATTGAGCTGATATGTAGTTTTAGGAGTTTTGTGCAATTCAGAGGAAATGTCAGAGTTTCAGCACATGCAGGGATATTTTCTTATTTGTAATGAAATGTAAGCCCACACTTTGATGATGCGTTTCCTGTTCCTATCAGATTCCTGCATGAGCGCCACGAGCAGACGAAGCAGGACCTCAAGGGTCTGGAGGAGACCGTCGTGAGTAAAATATATTCAACAATCCATCTGTGGGATTCATAAAATTTAGGAATTATGTTTTTCTCAAAATTAAAATAATACTGCAAATCCATTCTGAATTGAGGGAACTGAAAGTGAATGGATCCCAACCCTGCTACCAAATAATCTTTTCACTCTTTCAAAACATTTCCCTCTGCCTCTGTGTTTGTCCTTACTCCTTATACCTCTCGAGTTTGTCCTACCAAGTCCTTTCTTTTTTACAACCTCTAAATATCCAGAGTTTTGTTCCTAAGCTGCTCTCCATCTGTCTGTCCTCCAGGCCCGCGAACTCCAGACCCTCCACAACCTGCGCAAGCTGTTCGTTCAAGACCTCACGTCGCGGGTTAAAAAAGTAAGCAATGGAGAGATAAAAAAAAAAAAAGAAGAAACAAGTGACCCAGAATGTCACTTCACTCTGCTCATTTTTTTCTTTTGTAATCATTTTAAAGGAGTATTACAGTAAATAATCTAGGACCTTCATTCATCGCTATCCACCAGTAGGAATTACAACAACATTGATAGAAATTTTCTCCTCCTGCACAAGTCTCTGGCTAAACTCCTCACCCCTCTCATCCCCTTGAGTTCCAAAATGTCAGGTGAAGTGGTATTATATCACGATACAAATTACTATAATAAAAAATACTGCTTTGTCATTTGCTTTTTTTGGCTTGAGAACAAGGATTATTAGCCTTCGTAGTTGAAAATGTCTTGTGAAATGTGTCTTGTGCTCGCTCATAGCGCCGTCCTCCATCTTTTAGCAGTTGAAAATGTGATTAGATGGGATGGGGGGGGGGGGGGGGTAGGAGGATTGGGAGTGTCTGGAATGCCAATGAGCAGGGATTATTTGCTGGAAAGTGAGTTTTGAAAGCCAAAAATCTCAGCACCTGGCAAAGTAATCGTATTGATCAACAGCCCTATCAACCCCCCCGCAGATATATAATGGGCATTTTGTGCTATGGGGTCGTAAATATCTTAGCTGTTGCTCCTTTAACTAAACAGTCCTTTCCCTCTGTCTCTTCCTCCTCGTTCTTCTTCTTCTCTGCAGAGTTCCGAAATGGAACCTGATGATAGCGGGGGGTCTTGCACCCAGAAGCAGAAGATTTCCTTTCTTGAGAATAACCTGGACCAACTTACAAAGGTTCACAAACAGGTCAGAAACACACATAGCAGCTGTGGGTTGGAAAGGAGGAGAAGCACTGTCATTTTTGAATGATTTTGGATGCAAATAGGAACTGAAATTTAGATTGTTGTGAGGCTACACTTGGCAACTGCGTATGTTGGCGGCCCCAAGTGGCAGCAAGAGGCAACTGTAAAACCAAGAAATCATGAAACGTGGTGTCAGCAAACTGCAGTCATTGGACTCAGTGGCGATTCTAGGACTTTTTAAATAGTAGATACTTGAGTAGATCAGTAGACCAGTAATTTTACCTCTACTTAAGTAAAACTTTAATATGGGCAAACCAATCCTCAGAAATTAAATTAAGGGGAATGGGACGCTCTTCTCTTTGAGGCCCCACTTTGTGATTTAGGCTTATCAGACGGATGTATTTTTACATAAAAATCTTTCCTTGTGCAACTTTAAATGCAAAACACGACACAAAGAGAGAAACCCCAGACTTGACGATATGAAGACAATCCACAGTGTTCCACAGTGAGTCAGTTGTGTTTAGGTTACAGGCAGGAGATTGTGAGTCTCTAATTTCTTTGATGTCTCCTGCATTTCCTCCCTCTCACCTTTCCCTCTTCCTCTCTCATTTTTCAATCCACCCCTCTCTTTCTCCTCTCTTTCCCTCACACTCACTCGCTTTCATCTATATTCCACTCTTCCCTCCCCATCTCTTCTCTCTCTCTCTCTCTCTCACCCCTCTCTCTCTCTCTCTCTCTCTCTCTCTCTCTCTCTCTCTCTCTCTCTCTCCCACACACACACAGCTGGTTCGTGACAATGCAGATCTGCGTTGTGAGCTTCCAAAGCTGGAGAAACGTCTTCGGTCTACTGCTGAGAGAGTTAAGGCCCTGGAGACGGCACTGAGGGACGCCAAGGAGGGCGCCATGATCGACCGACGCCGCTACCAGCAGGAGGTCGACCGCATCAAGGAGGCCATGAGGGCCAAGAACGCCATGAGGCGCCCCCATGCGGCACAGATCGGTACTGCACCGCACTTTGATCATTTGAATGACCCTTTTGTTTGTGGTGTTTAAGATGCTGCAGCTATATTTCTAATGAGGCTGATAACGATTTAGTATTGAATTGAGTCTGACTAGTATCACGTTATAATGAGGCTGATAATAATCTAGTTTTGAGCTGAGTCTGACTAGTGTGAGCATGTATAGCGGGTGTGGTTACAGAAAGCTCGAATCGAGTGTTGAGGCTTCTGGAGTTGTTGCAGGCCTAAATCATCATCATCTGAAATGCAACTTGATAAACCAAATGTCATCAGTAGACTCATCCTCTTTCCCTTTAATATCTGAGTAATGTTTGGGTAAATGCTGAGTTAGGACATAAGACAGACATGGCATAATCTGTGATGGCATCATTATTTCTTTCTCTAACAGAGCAAAAAAAAAAAACACACCATAAATAGGCTGTAATCTATACTTTTTCCCATACTTTCCATTCATATTCATACACACTTCATACCATGTTCTAGTGTTGAAATTGTCAAATGTGTATGTTTATATAACCCGCATTTGCTTTATTCTTGTTTTTATTCTCTTTTTCTGTTTTTTCTTTGATGTAACCTACTACTCTTTGCAGCTGCAGTGACCCACTCTCATCAAAGTTTCATCTTCATTTTATGCTTTATATTGTTTTATGTCATGTGTCTGTAACCTTTATGTCTGTCATTGATGCTGCTTTTCTTGGCAAGGTCCCTATTAAAAGAGACCTTGTATCCCAATGAGGCTTTTCCTGGTTAAATAATGGTTAAATATATAAATAAATAAAATCTTACCTCACTTTGTCTTATTATCCCCGTACAGCTAAGCCGGTGCGACCGAAGCAGCTGGCTGTCTGCTCCCCCACCAACCCGTTCTACACCTACAACCGCGCCGCCAGCGAACACTCCAACACCTACAGCAACGCCCTCTTCCAGAGCGCGCTGTCGCAGCAGAGCGCCGCCAGCGTCAACTGCAAACCCAACTCCATCCAGAGCAACACGTGAGTTTGAAGGCGCAATGAAATGAAAAATGACTCGTTCACCCTCCTTCATATCATAATGTACACTTATTATAACAAAACTGCACAAACAGAATCTGATACAAATATATAAAGAGTCACGTGGAGGCCCAAAAAAGGCTCGCACTCACCAATGGAAGAAAAAAAAACTCAAACCAAATAGTTGGAATACAAAAAGATTATGTTTATTCTACATCAGACCAATATAATTACATGTGTTCAGGTGAAACAGTGCAAACTGTAAAATGTTTTTGGACTACCCCATCATCAGTGCAAAAGATCCATTAAAAATCATATATAGACTACAATGACATCACATGGGCCACAACAGCTGTGTATATATGTATGTATGTGTATATACTCTATATGTATGTGTGTGTGCAGACAGATGTAAAAAGGTTGCTTTTCCATACATGGTCATTTGATTATTCATGTTGTCCATTCCTTATGGTGATTAGAGCTGTCAGGCTTTGCTTTCCAATATAAATTACGCTTGGATACCTTTTTTCTTTTGACTCTGACCACTATCTTTTGATTTTTGTTGATGTTATGGGATGTGCATGATCTGCTTCACACACACACCTACTGACACACACTGCGTTGTATTCTCTGTGGTGTGCTGAACAGAGTTTCCACAGCGCTGGGCTACAGAGCAGGCAGACACACTGGAGACATACTGGAGTCCTTCCCACTCAACATAGACAACGGTCAGCGCACACACACACACACACACACACACGCACGCACGCACACACACACACACACACACACACGCTCTGTCTCTCTCTTATGTGATCCTTGATAGTTTTGTCAATTAAAGGTGCCATATTTGTTTGCATGAGAGCTGAGTTTTGCTTGTTGCTTTTAAAATGTTACATAAACTGATTAACTAATTAATCAATCAATAAACTAATCAAACCACTGTTGTGTTTGCAACAGGCAACAGCATCAGTGAAACGAGAGACATCAATGACAACAGGTGAGCTTGTTAGTAGCAGTAAATTAAAAGCCTGCTAATATTTACCTCACAGTTTATCAGTTAATTTATGTGTCACCTTAACTACCTTAATTGCACATTGTCTACATGGCTTTGTGAGCTTGAAAAGATTCAAAATATATCTGTATTAAAGTGTTAGAAGAGTGTTGTATATGTTTCCGTAAGAGTGATGTGCACCAAATTTGTACTTAATGAGAAATGAACATGAAATAAAAATTAAAAATGTGTCTTTGGTACTGTATAAAATAATGTAGCGATTTACTGGCAAATCTACAAAACACCCAACTATTTGTTCATGGGAGTATTTCTTTATCTGTATTGAATAAAGTCTGTAATATGAATGATATAAACAGATTTTTCTGTGCTATTAGGAGTGTTTTATGTTGTACACTGAATGTAGTGTTTTTGTATTTCTGTGCTAACAGGAGTGATGCACACTGTGGCAGCGAGGTGGATGATTCAAACAGGCACTACATCATTCAGCAGGAGACCGCTGCAAGTTAATGCCATGGTACCTAACACACACAAATCGCACATATGCATGCATGATGGACGCACACACACACACACACACACACACACACACACACACACTCACATTCACACAAGCAGACACATACAAACACACAAACACTGTTTAGAATCATAGAATAAACAATTGTTTTACTTAGAAATTAAATCTAAAAGTAATCAATCATTTATTTACTTTACATGCAATTGCTTTTCTCTCTTCCTCCAAATAATCAATCCCTCTTTCTCTCTTCCTCCAGATGACCAAACACTGTACCCATCCAAAAACCCCTCTCCTCCCATCTGCATGCAGCCTCTCTTCCAGTCCCCCTTTCCACTGCATCACTGACGAAGATGACGATGAAGATCCGTAGCCCTGTAGTCTTCTAACTAGATGAAGCCCCTCATGCTCCCATGGTGACCGCTCTCACACTCGCTCCTGTGATTAGGCCCGGGTTCGGGGTCCGGTCCAAATTCCAATTCATTCAATCTGGGAAGTGAATTATCAGCAGGACTCAATCGGAATTTTTTTGTTTTAATGCAGAACTTCTACTTAATCAACTTGTCAACCAATCAGTTTATTACCAGATATCACAGATGAATGTTATTCTCTTACTTAATCAGAATATCACTTCACTACCTTAATTGGCTGAATTGAAACGGGGCCTGATTCCATCCCCGATTACTTAGTACACACATATTGTAAATAATTAGTGCTGTATACTCCAGTAGAGGTTTTTGACCAGCAACTGTTTCTGTGTATGCACAGCCTCCCCCGTCCGCTCCACACACCTTCTTAAGGGCATCATAAGGATGACATAGGCTGACATGACCTTTTTCCTGTCGTAAATAGAGTATACTGTGTTATGCCGGCTTGTAACAGAAGACCCTCACTCTGCATGCATGTCGCTTAGCGGGTTAGCTTTCAAATCTTTGCATGTGTCATGATTCCAGTCATGAGCTGGTATGCTGCGAGCGAACTGTTCTGATCGACTTCGACAGATGTAAAAGAGAGAGAGAGTTGGCTTTTTTCCGCATCTAGATTCCCTAATCCCCATCCTGGTCTCGACGAGATAGATTCTCTATTTGGAAAGTGGATCTGAGTACGAGACTGGGCCGTTGTTTTGTGACAGATTAAACGGTGTTAATGTGCTGTACAATGGCTTAAACACAGAAAAAAACACCTGTCAGAAGACAATGGGACCAGAGCTGAGGTTTCCTAAAAGCTGCTTCATCTGTGTTCATCTATTGTCTTCATCTATTTTGGAAAAAAAATGCTTCCTAAATTTCACCAGTCAATATTTCAAAATCATAGGTGATTGTATCAAAAATATACATTTTTTAAGTAAAGGTCTTAAGATGACTCCTAACTTTAATAGTTACCCATAATGGACTTTACTTTAATATCAGTTTATTAGAGGAGGTGTCGATGTTTTCAAATATCTCATATATCTCATTTTGGAACAAAACTCTTCAACTGTAATTCAATAGAACAAGAGTGACATCTGATGCAAAATGCTTTAGTGAAACCTGGCCCAGGCTTGCAGTCTGAATCGGGGAAACCTTTTCTATTTGCATTGATGCTGTAATGTTATAGCTGTATGATGCCATTGTACAGGTCAGGCAATGCTGCCCACCACCTATTGCCATTTAATGTGGCCCTTCCCTGTATTGCATCCACTCCGCTACTTAAACCATTGTGAGTCTTCTTACCGAGCCTTAAGAGCAGCTGATTTCTCATGATCAAATAACATGCTGTCATGTGTATACAGGTACATTTGTAATTACTACCTCTAGAGCTACTGGTAACACTTATTCTACTAAAATATCATCCTTTCAAATGCTAGCTATGAGCCGATTGTAGTGTGTCTAGAGAAAATTGCAATTTTAGTACAACGATTAACTGTAAGTAGGTTGTTATCAGCTGTTATGTTCACCTGCAAATTAATTCATACACAGTTTCCTTCTCCATCATATTAACAGGATCAGAGCTGGGTTGAATAGTACTTGCAAACAAGTCTTCAAGTATACTACAATTCTTTCAAATACTTTCCTGTGACTGTCTAAACTTTCTGGTACTCATTGCGTTGTCCTATCTGGCACCTGATAAAACAAATCATAAAAAAGGATTTGCAAAATGCTGTTCAACCCAAATCTGAATGGGACAGAAAGTGAGGAAATGAGAACCGTATCCATGGTCCATGCCTTCTGCGTCTCCTAATGTAAAGTCACACTGTTGACCTCCTCCTGTGTGTTCTCATCTAAATTGGGATTTTAGCATGGAAGTGAAGTAACATCTCAAACCCTTTAAAACTCTTTGGATGTTATTCAGTGTGTCATGTTGTTGGTCAGTCCACGAACAAGTTCCCAACTGAGCTGACACCGGTCTGGGATTGGCAGACAGTTTGACAGAAGCTTCATCCTGCCACCTTAGGTCGTGCTGCGCTTCCTCTGGTACAAATCCTGAACAGCCAATCAGGATAGAGGAAGCCAGCATGTCTTTGGTTGGTGATTAAGGGGTGAATCTCCTTGGACAGAGCTGAGTCACTGAACTGAATGAAGTTTAGGGCCGCATTCAGAAGTGTGCCACTCTTCAACTGAACAGGTAGAAATATATAGTGTAGAGGAAACATGCTTCCCAACCAAGAGGCATTTGTAGTAATTACAACTCTACTGAGTAGCAGATGGGAGTTTTAGTTCTACAAACGTTTCTCAGAGACAGAAATAATCTCATTGGTTGAGTTAAACCTCAATGGGCGGAGCCAAAGAACCACAGTTTTTCTGGCTAACTTTGAATTGATTGAAGCCCAGTGAAAAGGGCAAGGAACTAGAGAGGAGGGAGCTAATATTATGAAGCCTAGCACTTTTGCTACTAAGAGACAAATGCAAACTAGGTAATACTAAATTATCTAGATTAGCTAGTTAGCCTAGCTGAGTTTCCAAGTTCAAACTAGCCAAACTAGCCTATAGCTATCTAGTTAGCTAGTTAGCTAGCTGTTGGCCTTCTAACATCATGAATGATGGTCATGAATGAAAAAAAGAAGTAACTGTCATGTATATTTGTATTTAAATTTTGACCAGAGTTCCTTCTTTGCCGTTCAAGTTTCCTAGTTAGCTAACTTGAACTCAAAAAAACTGTGGTTCTTTGGCTCCGCCCACTGAGGTTTAACTGAACCAATGAGATTATTTCTGCCTCTGAGAAATGTTTTGGGTTTTTTTTTAACTCAAACTCCAATCTGCTCCTCAAAACATTCCCGTCTGGAAAGTTGAATGTGTTCCACCCTTCTGAATAGTTTCTCCATGTAGTTTCCTCCAGATTACAGAACACAGTAAAGAAAACAAACGTCCCTCTCCAGTCATCTGACATCTACTACTAACACAGCTATGACAGAACCACTCGGTCTAATGTTATCACTGGCATTAACAACATCTCAGGGCTTCACAATCACAACCACGATGGGCCACCGCTGTCTTCCTCACAGACGTGAAAACCACCGTGGTCAGGAGCATGTTCTTTCGAGGCTTAGTAGAGGAACGGGATGGTAAAAAGAATAATACAGATGCATAACATCTCCATTCTAGCACCTGACATCTTCATACAATCTTTAAAGTAATCACTCAGTCACAACCTGGTCGGACCCTACTGTACGTGTCAGAGCAGACCCTCTACTTGTCATCATGTTTTAAGTGTAAACATAAATTTTGGGGGAGGGGAGAAATGTGTACTATATTGTCACCTGCTGTTCCACTGTCTGATTTTAACATATCTAAAATACATGTGATAAATATTGTTAATCTTGTAAGTAAAATAGCGTATCATGACATAGTAAGAAGCGAAAGAAAGATACACGCTAACTCTGTTCAGAGAAATCCCAAATGTTTGTTTAATTTATTTCTCTAGGTCTATACTGTAGCGTCATCATGAATATGTGAATCATCGTGCATATTTCTGTATATATAGACTCATTACTATGCTGTATTGTATGTGAACCATTGTGTTGTAGTAAAAGTTAAATAAACTTGTAGAAACAAGTTTGTTAAAGGCAATCGTTTGTGTCCAAAGAATGGTAGAGTCTGGTGAACATCGTGGATGGTGTTTTGGTGGTGGTGGTGGGAACTGTGACAGGATTGTGTGTGTGTGTGTGTGTGTGTGTGTCTGTGTGTATTTGAGAGAGAGAGAGAGAGAGAGAGAGAGAGAGAGAGAGAGAGAGTGAGGAGAGGAGAAGAGAAATTGAGAGAAACAAACTTTCTGTAAATGCAGGTAATTGCAAATTCTATTTTAATTTTTTCCCTATGGAATCTTTCACACATATTCTCTCTCTCTTTCTCCTCTCTCTCTCTCTCTCTTTCACACACACACACACACACACACACACACACACACACACACAAGAAAACAGAAAGAAGAGTGGGATGCAAAGGTGCAAGTTTGCCCCTGACTGAAAGGTGCAAACGGCTCCCTCTAGTGGATGGAAGTGGGAACTGTATTTCATTTAATTTAATGGAGTGAAATACCATTTTATTTGCTGACTGTTTCTCTTCTCTCAACATGTCTCCTCTGACAAGAAGCAGCTGCCTTCATCTGAACCTGCAGATGGAATAAGAGCATACAGAGCGACTGTATATCCGTATGAGTTGTGAAAAAAGAAAATGTTTCCCGAAATCATTCTGGATACGAACACACTCTTCCTTTTTCCATCTTTTTTAAATTCACTCACTGTGGAGCTTCTCTGCACAGATTAGGGAGTGAGGGAAACTCTTCACTTTACAATATCTGTAATAAAGTTTTCCCTAATGAAAAACTGCATCCTCTTATTATTTAGGAAATCCAGTAGTCAGTTTTGCACTTATGGGTTTTTTTCCTCCATTAATTTTGCAGCTCTATCCTGTAAACTGTGATTTGATCGCTATCACTGAACGCTCATGAGCTCCATGTATGCTCAGCAGCACTCACTGTTGTTGTCATGACCTCTGACCTAAACAGGAAATGAAGCTTCTAATGAAAGGCACCTTGCCAAAAGTTATAGCATCAAAGATATATGGGAGCAATGGGAAATCGCCTCAGTGGGTGTCAAGTTCTGCTAGGTTTTGTTCAGCTCCTGCCCAAACTTTAAAATGGCCCGGTTGACTTCAAAGGACGCACAGGACAACTCACTCTTCTTTTCCTCTTTTTATTTTCCACTTTGCTTTGATTACTTTGTTACAGTCCAGTTTTGCTTTTAGTAAAACTAGTAAAAGCACTTAGTAGAGTTAATTAAGTTGATAACCTTTTTAAAGAAACAAAGGGAAAATGTACAAAAAATGCCATTACTTTCAAACAAAGATATTCGCTCTTTAAATTAGACATTTTCTTATTTGCCTATTCCCTTGAAACATAGTTACAGTATCTCCAAACTGCAAAAAGTGGAAGCGCAGTCAAGAAGAAGATGAACCAACAATGCCGTCATTTTCCTTCAAGCACATCCGTCTGATATTTGCCCACCGAAACCGCCCTGTGTGGTGATGTCATGGTGATGTCATGGTACACTGGGGAAAGAGGTGCCACTTGACTTAAATGCCTGAGTGCCTGCTTTGAGTCACGTAATCGCCTCTGTGTCCTCCTCCTGTGTTACGGCTTGATTTGATAAAGGAAACTTCATGATGGAAACTGCTGGAGACAGATTTATCATCATTATTGATTGAATTGATTGATTGAATTATTGATAGTATCATTGATTTTTTTTTCTAGGCTACATGTTTTCATTTTTGTAAACGTTGTGGTCAACAAAAATTCTCAACATCTACCTGTTTTTTGGTCAGGTCAGTTGAGTGAAACATGCAAATAAAATGTTTGTCACCATATGAGAAGAGGAGTGGAGTGTACAAGGGAAGGTAGATCTGTGTGTGTGTGTGTGTGTGTGTGTGTGTGTGTGTGTGAGAGAGAGAGAGAGAGAGAGAGAGAGAGAGAGAGAGAGAGAGAGAGAGGGAGGGGGGGGTGATTCATTCATAAAAAGAGATTCCTTCCTTCATCTTTTTCAGTTGTCTACAATATTCAAGTGCTGCAGTTCTTATTACAGACTGTCATGTTGGTTTTAATGCAGAGTGTCACCTTTAAAATCAGGATGGCCTACAATCTTATCATATTAGTCCCCTAAAAGTCTGAAACAAGTAAATCTGTACATTGATAGTATGATTATACGCTGTACAAACAATTTGGTCACCCACATTTTTTGAATGCTGTGTAAGGAATGGAAAGCGCTGGCCATACTGCAGAGGAAATTCCTGCGCTCATCTTATGACAAAAAAATGTGCCCTTTTCTATTCTAATAAGCCGTTTTTCATAGTTCCCACGAGAAAGGAAGCGCTGATGTAAACAGGAGTGGAATGTGATGCATCATCATGCTATATTGGTGTGCGCGCCTGGTGTTGCGTGTCCCTTTTAATAATACACAGAGAAATCATAAGAAATAATCAGACTGGTTTTAAGCGGACAGTGAGACTGTTGGACCAGAAAATTCATTATCTACACTGTGACAATGTTGTAAACAAATTTTGTCAAATCAGCTCAAACATCAAGCTGTTTCTGAGCAGTGTGTGGAAAAAGAAAGAAAGAAAGGAAGGAAGAAAGAAAGACAGAAATCTTTCTCTCACATGCAGGAATATTTATTTAGGGAAACTGGAGGGGGCGGCCAGTGACTGTAACAAACAAACTGAAAACCCTCTAGTAAAATTTCAGTAGGGGATTAAGTTTAGCCATGTATTCCCACACTCATATCTGCTAAATCCCCAGGTTGTAAACTAAACCATATTTAGACATGCATTTATGTGTTTGGAAATATCTGTAAAGAATATTGTATGCCCTTCCCTTGCATTCACATAAATCAATCAAAACCTGAATAACATCCAGGTGAAGGTGTTTCAGATTAGGCCATAATCTAAACTGGTGTGTTTTGACTAACTGAATTGACTCCATAATGCATTTTTAAGGTTTTTACTTTGTGAGTAAATTCTGAACTCCTTCTTAGTATGCAGCTGGAATGGACACATGCTCAGTATCCCAGAAAAATCAACCGGCTGGTGGTTGCTGGCTTGGTTTTACTCACTTGCCACCCACTGTGGAATCTCTCTCTCTCTCTCTCTCTCTCTCTCTCTCTCTCTCTCCCTCTCTCTCTCTCTCTCCCTCTCTCTCTCTGCACATTCATGTTTTTTTGCTCCAGTGCGCAACCCCGCCGCTCGTCCACGCTGCCCTCTGGATCAGAGACACTGGAGACTCCAAGGCACCAGGAGGACGCAGCGCCCGGTGACCCGAACAACAGGAGCCGACACCGGAGACCCGGAGACCTTTCACACCTCCAGCCGGACAATCAGACACAGAGGGAGAGGAGACAGAAGTTTAAAGACCACCTGTCCGCGCAGAGGCATATTCCACTGTCTGCAGGACTGGACTGCCACCATGGAGCCATGCACGTGAAGAGCGACGCACAAGGTAAAGCGCATGGCACGCACAGTCACTTTGGTAATGATTGTTGTTGGCAATGTGGATAAATCTGTAAAATTGCACCGTTGACTGGTGATGCAATTCTTGGTTTCATACTGGTGTCATTATTGCCATTTTGGCTACTGGTGCAGCAGTTGGCCTAGGCCTACTTCTTCTTCTTTTTTTTCAATGTATTTTTGTATTTTCTTATTTTCGTATTTTTCTTCTTTAAGCAGTATTTATTTCTGTCCCACTGCTAAAGCCTAAAAGAAGAGGCCGCAGTTTCTATTTGAAGTTGGCACCGCACCGCCTTATTGACTTGTCACATGACGGTGTCAAATTGAACCAACAGAGTTTTTGCCCTTTGGCGAGTCTCTTGGATGAAGATTTATCCCGGACTGGAGCCGATGTAACTCGCTGGGTTCGTTATGTCAAGTGTAACCTTTTCCACACTCGCCACGCATCAGCGTTGGGAATAATGCGTGAACTCTGTGCGTAAAATGCGCACACGTCATGGTAAAACAGCGGAAAATGAGGCCTGTATAGTGTTTGTTTTGACACACTGTTGTAGCTCTGCAAACCCACAGTGAAGAGGTTCAGTTCCCACAACATCCTAACCCGTACAGATGCTTTATCTCTGAATGTACTGCATTTTTTTTGCTGGGAATCCCAATCACTGACATTCCTGATTATATTTGGCCATACTTCACTGAAACCAAGCAGTGACACAATTGTTAGCTATATGACAAAGTTGGGAAATATTTGATCTCAGGAATTATTAGGAATCTCAGGAATTATAACGCATTCAGGTCCAATTAGATAGAAAAATTTAGTTGCAGCACAGCCAAATGCCATAAATTGTGTCATTTTGTTACTGATGTGTTATATTACACCACATTGTCACTGTTATATTGTCAACAAGTCTGCTGCATAGCCAGAGCCAAAGAGGATAGATTTATAATGGCTAATTTATTGCTTAGTTTCAAGCACTCATCGACAACCAGCGGGTTCAGTTTCACTCTCATAAAGTTAATAACGTGAGGATTTATTAATCCATGCAGATATTCTTTTAATCAGGAGCCAAAGGAGAAGGCGATAATCTTCTCATCTGTGTGCTATGCCGGGGCCAGTTATATAAACTTAAGACTGATGATGTGATGACACACTCACACGCGCGCACACACACACACACACACGCAAGACAGTGTGCTTAAGTGTCACTCATCTGAATCTAAATTGCTGTGATTGAAGATGGACTGATATTTGATTTTCATCCTTGCAGCTTGTCTTTTGCTCTGAAATAAGATATCCAACATATGAAAAAAATAGACATCTATCAGTACTCTTTCAAAATAATCATACCTCTACAGACTGGATCTTTAATATTTTAGAGATATTGGACGATGAAGTTCTATTTTTTTCCCATAATGGATACTGTGTATTGCAGATTGTAAATTAACTCATCATCTCTGCCTTTCTTGTTGCTTTGTACTTTAGTTCTGGAAATAACACTCTACTTCAATATGTCATACAAATATAATTTTGGTTGGCATCCAAGTGGAAATGGCGATTTGCATAAACAGAAAACCACTTAAACCTCAAACACTCCACTCACAAGTCAGTAAATTATTTACATTGCAGTAAAAACAATACCTGAACTCTGTGATATCTGAACAGAAAACAGAAAATGCATTTTCTTTTCCCCTTTTGTCGATCTCAAGGAAGCAACTACTCTCTCTCATTCCCAGGTGTGTGTGTGTGTGTGTGTGTTCAATGTTCCTATACATGCGACCTGAACTCTCTGACTTCACTCCTTTAACCAGCTGTTACTGTCTGTCTGTCTCTTCTCTGGGGCTTCTTCACTGCTGTGTGGGCTAGGTTATAAATAAGAGACTAAAAGGTTTGTGTGTGTGTGTGTGTGTGTGTGTGTGTGTGTGTGTGTGTGTGTGTGTGTGTGTGTGTTGTTTAACCAGCTGCTGGGTCGGTTTGTTTGTCTCCTCTCACTGCAGGTGTACTCACCGGCCTCTAGATGCTGTTCTCGGGCCTGTTGTAAGGTTTTGCCCCAGCCTGTCCGGCTTTACCACCCTGCTTTTCCCTCAGTGTTTCTCAGCCTATTTCTGGTCAGTCAGCATCACCTGTCCGGTGTGTTTTAACAGGGAAAGATTCTGCTGAAGTGGCTTTTAGGCTTTTATTCTGCAAAATATGACATTTTCTGCAAAAAAAGTAAAAGATATCCAGATTTTCCTGTTGTATGAGAAACGTTTATGTTCCAATTCCTGTGTTAAATACCAACATTTTTCATATGTTTTATTCTTTAAATAGGTATGTATATTTATATAGATGCAGGGAAATTGCTGACCATGAACTTTTCTCTCAGGCGATTTAATGTCATAGGATTGTATTTTTTTTAGGTCCCTGAGAGGTCATGACTCAAAAAAATGACCTCAAAAAATCTTGGGGAATTTTAGAAGAATGCCTACATTTCTCCACAAAAGCAACCTTAACGTCAGTTTGGATGGATTTCCTCTTTAATAAGCGTCGGCCCCCAGAGTGAGGTGAAATTTACCCAGTTTACTTACAGCTGAGAAAGTTTAAGAACCCATATTTTGAGGTTTTTAGGCTATTCCTGATCTTCGAACAGATCCCAGAGAGAAATTATACCCTTTAGGTGTGTGTGTCTGTGTGTGTGTGTGTGTGTGTGTTCTCGTCTAGACTGAAGGGAGCATGGGAAAGTTGTGCAGGGCAGACCACCAGCAGTCACAGTCTATAATTGACAGCTTGATATTCACAGTATTTGACAGGATCTGGGTTCAATATTCAACCACGTATGTATTTATGTTTGAAAACGCTGTTTCTTAAATATCACTTCAATCAACATCTATGCATGTGAATTCAATTCAGTTTAATGACAATTGACAGTTACAATTGCATTTGAGTGATTTGACTGGATAGAACAGACTATTCAGTATATTTAACCATTCCCTCAAGGTAACAAGCACCATGCATTCTCGGTGAGGAAAGCGCAACTTAACCAGAAATACTTGCGTGCCTGTTGCATTGTGGGACGGGCAGGAAGGGTTGACTGATGTCAAACCAGGAGCCTGACATGCTTTATGCACATTGCATTTCCCCTCTGCAATTTCAAGGGGTAGAGCTTTATCCTATGTTCAGACAGAATGTGAAAAAATATTTAGATAACGCTGATTAAGTCAATGGAAGGAGGTTGAATGGAGTGAAATGGACGCAACTTTTGAGGAGAAAAGGTGTTCGCTCGATTTGAAATGTTTCATCTTGAGCAAGAAATCCATCTGACACAGTAAAGCGAAAGCCAATCAGCTTCAATCAGGACTCTATCCAGGCGGCTGTTATTTCTTCCCAAAATGGACGACAAACTTGTTGTTGTCACCACCTAGAGGGAAAAATGTCCATTGAGTATTTGTGCCTAATAACACTGACCAGTTACGTCTCCTCAAACGTTTATAAAAGCTAAATTTCTCAAAGAAAAGGATTAAAATTCAAGCATGATAGAATAAAAAAATACAATTCTGAAGCATAGTTTCAAGTAATGTTTGCTGCCTCATCATTCCTCACCTTTAAAAAAAAAAGTCAAGAAATGTCAACCAAAACCTCTAATCATAATGGCAGTTTTGCTAAAAGTCAAGTGATCAAACTCTTCCGAGAAAAGCCAGGTGAAATTTAGAAGTAGAAATGTCCAAACTTCGGTTTTGCTGCAGTTTGTCGATGATGTGATGAACGCCTTATTCTCCAGGCCTACTGCCTACTGACATTGAAGGTCGTGGGTTGACATCTGAATCATATGGGAGTCATGGCAGTAGAACCAGCCTAAGGAACGTGTGCCGCATGAGTCACACAGCTCCATAAGACACAGCCACCAGGTCAGAGTTGGGTCAAGGTTAGGGACCGGCAACTTTTCTTCAGTAGAACTTACATTAGTTAGTCAGTAATCTACTTTGCTGTGCGAGGAGTATTGTTAGACCCGATCTATGGTCTAGTTTCCCTTTCTTTCTCTTTCTTAGTGTCTCTTTATCACTCTGGCTCTCTCTCTTTCTCTAGATATCTCTCACTCTCTGGCACTCTCCAGTAAATCCCCCCCATTTCCTATCTTGCTTCACTGTCTATTTGCTTTGTTGTTCCAGCTACTGTAGGCTTTATGTCTCAGCTTAGTTCCAAAATGGACAGAAGTAAAGCCCGCACTCACGCACACATACACACACACACACACACACACACACACCCCTACGTGAGAACTTTTTGTTTTAAAGAAATCCAAGTCCTGTGGATGCATCATCAGCTGTTTCTCAGTCTCACAGTTCGCTCTGAGCGGCCCAAACGGCTCGGTGATTTACGACAGGCCGGGTCGGCTCGAGAGGAGGCTGCGAGGGGTCGGCCAGTCGGTTGGACGGCCAAAATAGACGCCTCCCCCTCTGCTCCCCCCGCTGGGTCGATTTGTCTCTCTCAACCCAGACCTGTCGCTGTAAAGCAAATATGGAATCGTGCCGCCTGGAGACCCTGGGTCAGTCCGCGAGAGTCCCAGAGTCCCTGACTGTTGGAGTTTTTCTGCTGTTCCCATACTGGGCCTACTACTGGTATGGTATAATATTAGCACCCACTGGGATACTGGACAGCTATGTATGTCACATGTGTGTCACCACTATAATGATGACATTCCTGCCAAGCTGTCAGCACCCTTGGAAAGTGGGCCAGTACTAGTATAGCAGCTTCACTAGCATGCTTGTAGTATAATTGAACCATACCGAACTGTGCGTACAAATCATAACAGAGAAACCAGTTTGGGTACGGCTCAGTACACTTATGCAGTGGGAGAACCATAAGTGTTTTGGCCTGTTTGACTGTCCAGTGACCCATTAATTACAGATCAACAGACAAAACAAGAGTCAGAAATGGAAAGCTTGCTAGGCTGTGGCTAGTGTTTTTCAGATTGGGCTACCCCCAAATTCTCCTCAAATCCTTTCCTGTCTGGATGGCTTGACACTGATACAGTTAGCTCTCTTAACACAGAATCGAAGCCTCGCTACAATACTAAATAATAATGACATGTCATTACTGTACAGTAGTAACAACAACCCTGGGTCGATTTGTAGGGTCAAGCATTCTTAATTTGGAGTAGGACTGCAACTAACGATTATTTTCATTATCAATTAATCTGTCGATTATTTTCTCGATTAATCGATTAGTTGTTTGGTCTATAAAATGTCAGAAAATGGTGAAAAATGTCGATCAGTGTTTCCCAAAGCCCAAGATGACGTCCTCAAATGTCTTGTTTTGTCCACAGTTTACTGTCATAGAGGAGTAAAGAAACCAGAAAATATTCACATTTAAGAAGCTGGAATCAGAGAATTTTATTTTTCTTAAAAAATTACTCAAACCGATTAATCGATTATCAAAATAGTTGTAAATTAATTTAATAGTTGACGACTAATCGATTAATTGATTAATCGTTGCAGCTCTAATTTGGAGATTAAAACTATCTTGATCTGCATCTTTATCTATAGTTGGTTAGTTAGTAAATCAGAACAGTACTAGTACACAAAATGTTGTGCAGCTTGCTCATTGATCTTAATCTGTATCTTACCTGAACGACTAATGGTAGCAGTCGCCAGATGGTAATTTGATGACTGACTTGTAACACTGGGTATTAACTATCAGAGCATGTACAGTAACTACTATGTGGTATGTTGGTGAGACTTAAAGTAAACAAATTAGTACCATAGAGAATAGCCACAACATCATCTGATAAGCCATGAAATTACCAGAAAGTCTGAATATGTCACCGTTATGGAATGTGCTAGCTGGAAAGTTTTTCGAGCATCATCTAAATGCCAAAAATGGGAATATACACATGAATGAGTAAGCTGACTTTTGAGATCTAGCTGCTATTGTTCTTCAGAAAACACTTGTCACATGGGGGGGGAAGGTTTCTATACTTGTCCAGTTTTCTTAAAATGGCTTGTTGTTAGCATTGTTAGCATTCCTCAAACCAAGTGGCACAGCTAGCTGTGAGCTTGTCTGGCAAAGAAAAACAACAAAATAAATGTCAAAATGGCAAGGTATTCCCTTAAGGAGAAACAATAGAGCAAGGACTCTTATTGTTCAGCCCAGGATCCAATGACACTTGTAGTCTTTTGGCTTGAGACTCATGGAAACATTTACTCTTGTTTAGATTTACCACCATAATCCGGCCGGTATGTCAAGGATCCCATACAGTAGTTTAAGAAACACCAAAGCTACCAGATGCTCACTCATTACGTGAACTTATCCACCTCCAGTCCCGTCCAGCCCGGCTCTGACCCTTGCCTGCTTACTGAAGGAAATTCATCTCCAGCTATGTTAACTGCTTTGCAGAATGGTAATGAGGTGTGAGCAGCCTAAGCCGGAGCTTGAGACTGAACATGCTTCACGTTCTGAGGATGCTGCAGGCAGAAATAGAAGGTCGAGGCGCGAGGTGCGTTTGTTTCCATCGCCCGCTGGGATTAACAGCTTCTAAACACTCCGTTCCATTAAGGCTATTGTAATAAAGTACACTGACTCATGCACCGACACACACACACATGCACACACACACACCTTTAAATCCACTCTAACACCATCTAATACTGACAGTGCTGCTTCCATATAAAGTAAGCCCAGTGTTACCTTCAGAACAGCAGGCTAGCTTTACTGGCTGTTTTTATAAGTCTAGAGCTGTGAATGTAGCCATCGGCATGTACTGTACAGATATGTAGATGGATGGGCAGATGCCTACATACACCAAATACAACTTCCAAATAATTTTTATGGTTTGTTTTTTATCCTACCTGAGGTGCCAGACAACTTAATGAGTACCCAATAAATTTGTATTGTCTGTGACTGACAGCTTGTCTGACACCATAGACACTGTCCTCATCCGGTAAACCCCACCCATCTGGTCCTCCAAAGAGATTAAAACAAATGCTAAGAATTATTTGCACTTGCAATTTGATCCGGATCTGGTTGGCAAGGAGAAGGGCAGACAGGAAGTCAACAAGAGGCAGACAGACAGGCAGACAGGTAGTCAAGTACATCTATTAATACCACCGGATTTTCCCACCAATTCAAACAATGCAGTTGCACTGCAGCTAGCATGTAAAAAATATGCTTTAAACAGGTATATTGACAGATATATATAACTGTTACTTCTGATTGAAAAATAAATGCACGGTATAATACAGCAGTAACATCAGAAAGCAAAATATTATCAGAGATCCTCTTCTGAACTTTGCATAGCCTCTGTCCATCCTGTGTGTGTCACAGTGAAGCGATTATCATCCTCCTGTAGGGTAAATACTCAGTTTTGAAGGACACACACACACACACACACACACAAACAGAGAGCGTTTTACGGATTTATTTTTTTATTTAACGTTTATTTCACCAGGCAAACCAGTTATGAGGGGGAGAGGCAGAGAGTTGGGATTTAAATAAAACATACTGTTTATAATACGTATGAGTGAACGAGAGGGAGAGGAGAGAGAGAGAGAGATTGAGGGAGACAGGGAGAGAGAGAGAGAGAGAGAGAGAGAGAAAGAAAGAGAGAGAGATGAGGACAAGGGCAACAAGGCCTTGGCTGCGACCAGTTGAATCAACAGCTTCTCTCCTCTGGCTAGGACACGCTTGCTCCGCTCAAGCCTAATACCACAGACATGCTGTCACACACACACACACACACACACACACACACACACACACACACACACACACACACACATTCCCTATCCTCCCTTCCCTCATTCTCCCTCTCTGTCTTTTTCTCTCTCTCTCTCTCTCTCTCTCTCTCCCTCTCCCTCTCTTTTTGTGACATTTGCACATTTGCCTTGTCACCCAGTAGAGTCAGTGCATTAACAAAGCCTGGAGGAGAGAGAGAGAGGGAGGGAGAAAGAGAGAGAGAGAGAGAGAGGGAGAGAGAGAAACATGAGGACAGAGGACGATAACTCCAGTACAACAGCAACAACACCAACACACATGTTTGTCCTCAGGCTTGTTCTCAGCCGCAGAAGTCGAGGCGGAGGGCGCCCTGCTCTCAGATAAATTATGATGAATACGTTGTTTTTTTTTTTGTTGTTTTTTTTTTGTCGTCGGGTAAAACTGCGACAGAGAACAGCTGATATTCCCTTCTCTATTCTGTTGGAGTATCATGATAACCGTCACTTGTAGATAACACACAAGCATGCATGTGTACACAATATACACACACACACACACACACACACACACACACACACACACACACACACACACACTGGCAAATGCAAGTGACACACACACAGGTTGTGGCCTTTTGATGAACTGAGCTGAGTGCTGAAAACGCTCCGGAGGAATGTGCTGCATGGGTTCGGTCTCTCACAGTCTGGGTCAGAGAGAGAGAGACAGAGAGAGAGACCTCACTCTGTGTCTGTCTCTCTCTCTCTCTCTCTCTCTCTCCCTTTGACATGACCAGGTCAGACATACAGAGGAGATATTCTTGCCACTGTTTCGCAGCAGCTGCTGTCAGTATGATGTTTCACCCCACAGCGCCGCCCGTTCCGTTTCAACACATTTTCTTCCCTTCTCACATCTTCGCCTCTTCCTCCTCCTCTGGTCCTTCCTCGCATCACGTTCTTGTCTCTCCTTGTTCTTCTGCCTGGACTTTTTTTTTTTTTTTCTGTTCTGTTTTGTTTCTTCACTCCTTCTCCTTCTTCTCTTTTCTCTCCCCTCTTCTCTTGTCTTCTCTTGTCTTCTCTCCTTCTACTTCTTCTCTCTTCTCTCCTCTCTCTTCTCTCTTCTCCTCTCCTACTTGTGGAATAGTTCACTCCTCTTCTCCTTCTCCTTCTCCTCCTCCTCTCTCCTCTCCTCTCCTTTCTTCTCTTCTCTTCTCTCTTCTCTTCTCTTCTCTCCTCTCTCTTCTCTTCTCTTCTCTCCTCTCTCTTCTCTTCTCTTCTCTTCTCTTCTCTCTTCTCCTCTCCTACTTGTGGAATAATTCACTCCTCTTCTCCCTCTCCTTCTCCTTCTCCTTCTCCTCCTTCTCCTCCTCCTCTCTCCTCTCCTCTCCTCTCCTGTCTTCTCTTCTCTTCTCTCCTCTCCCTTCTCTTCTCTCTTCTCTCCTACTTGTGGAATAGTTCACTCCTCTTCTCCTCCTCCCTCTTCTCTCTCCTCTCCTCTCCTCTCCTCTCTTGTCTTGTCTTGTATTTTCTTCTCTTCTCTTCTCTCTTCTCTCCTACTTGTGGAATAGTTCACTCCTCTCCTCCTTCTCCTTCTCCTCCTTCTTCTCTCTCCTCTCCTCTCCTCTCCTGTCTTCTCTTCTCTTCTCTTATGTTCTCTAACTCTTCTCTTCTCTCCTCCTTGTGGAATAGTTCACTCCTCTTTTCCCTCTCCTTCTCCTCCTTTCTCTCTCCTCTCCTGTCTTCTCCTCTCTTCTCTTCTCTTCTCTTCTCTCCTCTCCTCTCCTTTCCTCTCCTCTCCTCTCCTCTCCTCTCCTCTACTTCTTCTACTTGTGGAATAGTATACTAAAACAGTGGTTCTCAACGTGGGATCCAGGGACCACCAGGGGTCCTTGAGGGGGTTCCATGGGGTCCCCAGCAAACTAATGAATTGTTAAACTTCACCATTATTTAATTTACAAGAAGTTAACACAATTAGAGAATTGGAGAATGTATAAGAATGACTGTTTTGATCAGCTTTACTGTTATCTCTCCACCTTCAATACAGATAGGCATGGGATTCTGGACAAAATCATATCTAACAACAAAAAATATTCTCAGATTTGAGTTTGGGAGACAAAATCTTATCAAATGGGGGTCCGTGGCCCAAATGTATACTAAATTAGGGGTCCTTGATATGAAAAAGGTTGAGAATCACTGTACTAAAGCATCTTAAAACTGAACCCAGTATGATTTTCTTCAAAAGCCAGCTGAAGAAATGGCTCCATAACAACAGTAATTGGGTAGTTTTGGTTTCTACCTTATTCTACCTTAGGTCCTCATATTTTCAGCTAGACTCAGCTTTACATTTGCCAGTATGTAAATAGTGCAAATGTGAACTGTGTTTTCTTTCTATTCTTCCATAGGATTCATGATTATGTAAATGCTGACCTCTACTGTATAGTATTGCCTGAGGGAGATTTCTCTGTCCTCTATTGTCTGAACATTTCTTCCTTCTGCTTCTTTTTTCCTTCTTGAACACCAAAGGACTACAATGGAAATAAGGCCAAGGCTTTCTGTGTCATCCTTGATGGTTTTTATTCATTTTTCAAGTATATACCTTGTCTCTCTCTCTGTCTTTTGGAGGTGAAATCTGTATTTTATTTAAAAAATCGCATCAAATAAAACCAATCAATTCTCTCTTCTCTTCTCTTCTCTTCTCTTAACTTTTCCTTACTCACATCATACATTCCTCTACTTCAGTTTATCCATAAGATTTGTCTTGTGTCTTGTGAGAGGTAGAGCGAGGCAGTCGTGGTTTTGCTGGCACAGTGACAGCAGTGAGCCTCTATGTCATATAATAGCTTTTATCATTTTAGCAGCTTGTTCCCCCTCTGGGAAGTCTGCTTGTGACTTTCTGATGTGGATGAGTGTGCACAGAAACAAATTGGTGGTTTTTGTTTCCTCCTCAATTATTGGAGGTGACCTAATTCTTAGTGTTTCATGAGAAAAAATAAGTAAGCTTGATAATATATTTGTATATTAGAAATGCATTTTTAAAATCTGTCTAATTTATATCCAGTCTGTATGCCTATTTTTCATATTTTTTTAAACCATTGCAATACCCCAAAAACCATCTTGGAAGCCCCCCCCCCATAGCCCCATAGAAGTAGAGAAACAAGTCTGATCTATTTAATCAGTGCTTTAAAATAGTTTATTTCCATCTCTCAGTACATGGACATTAACAGCAGGGACTCTGTGTATATTTATAGCCTCCCAATAATGTGGTTTGATAATGGAGGAGGTATGACAGCGCTCTCTGGCCCATGGGAGAGAGTATCAGTGTCCCGAAGAAACAAATATCTCCAATTTCTATTATTTCCTGTAACTGACAGCTAACATTGTCTCCCACATCCAAAGAAAATGTCCAATGACCCTGGTACCAAGCCAAAGGATTGATAAAATACAGCGTATCAATGGGGAAATTGACTGAAAAGGTGATGTTTTTTAAATGAAAGATTTTTAGGGCACTGAAGATGTATAGATCTAAACAGATCATTCTGATAACAATGTAAAATGACTGGGAGTCTGAATCCAATGCGTGTAGATATTTTTGAATTTGTAGTTCCAGTCTTCTTTTCCAAAACCAGGATTTTTTTTCAACTTTATATTTATTGACAAGACAACGTTCAAAGACAACACGCATTCTTCTTATTACTGCAGTTTTACAACATGTAATGGAAAGAAAATTAAAGTTTGCACACAGTGACAACCACTCCCCCCTCATCTCTCAGTCCAGCCTCCCTTTCCCCCCCTACACACACACACACACACACACACACACACAGAAACACACACACACTCACACACACACACGCACACTCACACTCATTCTCTGAACTGATGTATCGTTTTGTTTTGGTTGGCAATGCCTTGTCAGCATCGCGGATCCTATTCCACATTGGCATCAGGTTAATTATGGCTATGTTATTGAGCTTCTGTGTGTGTGTGTGTGTGTGTGTGTGTGTGTGTGTGTGTGTGTGTGTATGTGTGTGTGTGTGTGCCAGAGAAAGAGAAACAGAGAGCGAAACAGAGAGAGAGACATAATGTGTGCATGGTGTGAAAGATGCTACAGGGGGAAAAAATGAAAATAGATTTTGCCATTACCTGCATTTACTGTAAGGTTTCTCTCTCAATTTCTCCTCGTCACCTCCTCTCTCCCTCTCCCTCTCTCTCTCTCTCTCTCTCTCTCTCTCTCTCTCCCTCTCCCTCTCTCTCACCTCTCCTCATGTTGGGTCACGCTGCCCCTCTCAGACAAACATAGCGCCCGGCACTCGAGGTGCTGCGAGAGAGAGAGAGGGAGAGAGAGAGGGAGAGAGAGCAAACACAGAGAGAGACAGAGACAGAAACCAGAGAGAGTGAGAGTGAGAGAGAGAGAGAGAGAAAGAGAGAGAGAGAGAACAAGAGAAACTGCAGACCAGTGAGACTCTGCCAAGGACTCTCATCCAGCAGGCTTAGAGCTGTCCTCTCTCACTCCGCTGTGAGAGACTGCCTGAGCAGAATGGATTTTCCTGCGGTCCGCCAGCCACTTCACACAGCCGGTCACTCTGCCCTCTGTTATTATTCCTTTTGGATTATTTCAGAAATCGCCACCACCGTCGTGATGAATGGGAATGGCAACACACAGAAAGGAAGATGGTAACGTGACTTCCTGACTTCCATCCTGTTTTATATAGATTTGTTCAAAGTAAACACAGGATTGTCTGTTTTGTTTTGTTTGCAGTTATTTCAAAAGCTGTCATCCTTAAACTGTATTTGAACCTCAAATCTATCCTTACAGCTGAACATTTAACTTTTTACTTGAGAGTATTGTATCTTCTGTATCTTCTCCTCTACTCTGACACATGTAGATCTGTTACTAACTTGTTGAGTTAGTAACATTTGAAGCAGGTTAAAGCACTTGGCACTTTGGAGTTTATTTGTGCAAAAATGTGCAGTTTTTAGCATACTACTTCTGTCAGAGTCTGAGCTTGAATTTATATACGAGCAGCAGCCTACTTTCACATGTCGGTGTGAGTGTGTTGGGTGTCCTGCGGGGTTTCGGGTTCCTGGTATTCGCATTCATAATAGTTTTGGTGTGATTCTCCCTGTGGTATGCCGGTCTGAGAGCTTGCATAGGAGGAAAATGTGCTTTTATGTGTTACTCCTACTTTAGAGGGTGACTTGAATAACGTCTTACAATATGTGCTATGCAGTATTCTACTATTTCTGATATGATTTACACAGAATTTCCTTTTTTTGAGGCACGTAGTAAAACAGAAGACATGACAGTTCCAGCACCCTCTCCGTATAAATAGTACCGCAGAGTCTTTTATTTATTATGTCTTGACAAGCAGCCTTTTTATGTCAGAACATGCATGTGCTCTGACAGTGTGCTACATACAACATAGCTGCCATAGCGGACGCCGCCTGCTACACCGCTGGAGTGTTTTGACTCAAGGTGAGGGGTTTCAGGTTACGGGGCGTTCAGACGGATTTCACAAACCAGCCACTGTATCTGCCTCCCTGCTGTACCCCCACTTATATGTCTGTAACCTAAGAGTTAGAATGGATATGATATGAAGGAAACATCCTAATGGAGTATCAGGGTGATGGTTGGTATGCCTAAAAACTCAGACAAGACTCAGAAAGTTCAACACATTCTTCTTTCTCGGCCCGTTTAGGATCTCTGACGACTGCATATCCTGATGTGAAAACTCCTGAATGAATGTGTTTTTTATGCGTTTCAACACCTACCCGCTCCCAGAGAAGGGTGTGCCTCGCTCGTACATAATGTTGATTTTGTTTGGCACCGGCTGGGAGGATGTTCTGTACGGGTTTCAGAGGCTGGCTTGAATTTTAAAAAGCCCGCCTAGCGCTCCCGTAGGTTTGACTTGGCAGGGCACTGTATGCGCACCGCTGTGATTTTTTTCCCGCCCTGCTTCCTGCATATTTGCCATGTCGTTGAAACCAGAATCCATTAACCTTTAAACCTGAACTATTCCTGTTTTGGGAGTGACCTCAATGTTTGGGAGTTTGTTCCTGTGTTGACCAGGTTAGACAGAGCATCTTTTTTCCTTCAGCAGAAAGACGTCTTGTTCTCTCCCGGTGATTCAATGGAAATACACAACAGGCAGCTCAACAAGCTCTGTTTGCCAAACTACAAATCATCGCCTTGCGTTTACCTGAAGCCCATTCATGTTCATTACATGAGCTTGGAATTAGGTGCCATTTGCATTCAAAGTACACAGCAAATTTTCCAGTTTAACTAACACTGACATTTATTTGGAGTTGACCAGTATTGATTGGAGAGTTGTTTGTCCACTCTGTTGATTTTTACACTCTGAGCTAAATTAATACTGGTGATTTTGCAGTGTAGTTTTGAGGTATTGATCCTCAAAGGTTTTGTAATACAATCTTTTTACTGTAATTTGCCTTTTGTCACCCATTTAAATAAATATTGCTAAAATGGCAACTTCAGCCATTTATAAAGACCTGTTTGTAGAGACACATCATATGAATAACTTCACCAAAACCTCAGATGAAGCCTTATAATTAATAATTAATAACTAATAACAACTAGAAGGGCACTTGGAGAGCGCAGACCTCCGCCAAGGCCAATAGTCCAGTCTTCTATGCAAATGTAAAAGCACAACCAATATACGGATCCACTCCAAAATTTAATGGGTTCTTCCTTGGCCCATGCCACACCCTTCCACGAAGTTTCACGAAAATCGGGCCAGTAGTTTTTCCGTAATCCTGCTGACAAACAGACAAACAAACAAACAAACGGCACCGAATACATAACCTCCTTGGCGGAGGTAATTAGTGTAATAATACACTGACTCAATATGTGTGCCAGCATAATTTTAGGATTCAATTCTACGTGTTTAACGTCATTTACAAGATTTGATTTCATGTATTTAGATGTAGGTCTGATTTATAGGATTGACTGACAGGCTGCAGTTCATCCCATGCAGTCGATGCTGAAAGTGTTTTCACCTGTTTTCACTGTATCTAAGTGATCGTTTCTGGTTGTTTGTTATGAAATCTGCCGGTGTGAGTTACATTAAGCGCAGCTGTGGGCTAATTACAGACGAGATGAGTAAGCTAGTGAAAGCTAATCCACACTTTGATATAATAACACGCCTCACACACGTAGCGGAGACACGTCAACGCGCTCATGATGTGTTTAAAGACATGTTTAAATGCCCGCTTCCCTCATAACTCTCTGACGTGTTTTTAATGACATAAACACAGGCCTCTGGCTGCCTCCTGGCTGCTACTTTACAGTCACCTTCAAACCCTTCTGCTGATCAAGGCCATCATGATTAGTGTTTTCCTGCCGCAAGCTCTGATTTGCTGATCCCTCTGAAGCTACTAAATATACCGTCTGGCAGACTCGGTGCCTGAGCGGTCATGTACAGTAGACCTACTCAGCCTGTGTTTATAGCCAACCCCAGTGTAATTTGGCGTGTGCCCATGCCCGGGTGTCACCATGTGTTCAGAGGTAGAGAAAGAGGTTGCACAGAGAGATGTTGCACTCAGGAAAAAAAAAACTTTTGTGACTGGCATTGTACCTTTTAGTCTAAAGGCAGAGCTTTTAGACTAGAAGGTACGGCGCCATATCTATTAGGTGCAGCCTTTTACTCAGAAAAAGTAAAGCCCCGGTGGCAAAAGATAGAATTTTGTACCTTTTTTCTTCTTGCCTGCTGCAGATTTCCAGGGTTCTGGCTGGAAATAGCATGGAATGATGAATTATTCACGCACGAAAAATCCCCCCAAAAATATGTTTTTTGTACAACCCAAAAACATCTAATATGACTTTGGCATATGAATCTCAAAATCTCCTTTTGGGCTGTCATATCTGACTGTAACAATCCCATTGGAATCCAATCAACTAGCACTAAACATCCTGAAGGACTGGTTCCAAATAAAACTGCAATTGGGTTTGTAAGTAATTTCCTTTTTGATTCCTAAAGGATTTTCTGGATACTGTGAGCCTAATTGGCCTAATTTCCTTTCGGCGTCCTGTACAGTTGATTTCTCCTTTCATTATGTAATGTTATTGTGCCATCATTATACAGCCATGTCAGCTGGACAGAAGCTATTTTTAAAGTTGACTTTGTCTGCTCAGATTCCTCTAGAAAGCTGTTGATTTCTCTGATGAGAATAAAGCAAGTACACTTTCCTCCAGTTTAATCAGGCTTGGTCATATTGTCAAGATTTTGTTTAGTGAAGATAAAGATAATAGAGGATATGAATTAATAAAGATAAAGCATCTTCATGATGCTTATAAAGAGTTACTACTCCTTATAAAAAAAAAAATGTCACCATGTTGGCTACTGACAGATTTACACATTGAAAGTGTTATGCTGTAAAAACTTGAAGAATAGTTTTGAGGTGACATGGTGCTCCCTCACCATTGAAGAATCTTAACTGCTATAGGCATGTGTCTAACTCGGGAGAATCTCTATCACCAGAAATATCTTACAATGCGTGGTGTGAGGCACTGCTATGCTCTATTGATTGTTCTGTGGTTTGTCGCTGCGTCAGTGCTAATCTGTTTACTACACAATCGAATTATCCTCCAGATTGCCAAATAGCTAAGATAGCCGTGTCCCCACTCTTCCACTCTTATTATTTCCTGTTATGCCACGTGATGTGAGAGCCATTGTCATTCAGAAAGTTGTCATTTTCAGTGAATGGCTTAATACAACAGCAGGCCGAAACGTATCCAGGGGAGAAGCTAGCAGAGTCTTCCCTGCCATAAAGATGAGCACAGATGGAAAATGTTTGGCTTAATTGGAAAATGATTTTTTTTGAGGTCCTGAATAAATCAGTGTGTAAACCTTGGCAACACTGCTAGGATGAGGGGTTCAGTTTCTACTGGGGCCACCAATGCAAAATATTTATGTGCTCATACACTTTTCTCTGAATGGATATAAGCATTCAGAAAAATCGCATGTATGGGACCTTACATTAGAGTTTGGGTCTTATGGTAAGAATGAGACTCCTAAGATAAAGACTGCTAATGTAGAAAGATTGCTGAATAAAATTTATCTGGTCCTGGATTTGTTTGTTTTAGAGACGGCCACTGAAGAAGGCAGCAGAGCCGAAATGCCTGGCTGTTTCTTGCTGTTCCAATGTAAAATAAATATTGAAGTATTAAACAGAATCGTCCTGAGTGCGGTCCGTGCTTATAGAGTTTGTGTAATTCCTTGGAACCTGCACCAAGAAAAAGTTGGCTAAAGAAGCAAGTCCCTCTAGTGAGCGTATTCTCTACTAACTGGCCAATAATAATAATAATAATGTGATATTTTATTGATTGGTGTAGGGGAATTCTCCTTTTGCATTCCCTCCCTCACAGGGAGGTCAGAGGTCAGAGGTCAGGGTCAGCTGTTAAGAATTCAGCGTCTTGCTCAAGGACACTTCAGCTGGACAGATGCCTGCCGACAAGGAGGCTTGAACCCCCGTTCTTCCAGTTGAAAGAAAGTCTCACCACACCATCCTGCTGCCTGTTGGTCCTATCCACATTATTCATACATATATATGTTTAAGGAATACCACTTGGGTTCAGATACCTTATGCAAAGTATCTTCAAATAGGAGAGTGCTGAAAAGGAGTGCTGTATAGGAATGAATGGAGAATAGACAAGCAGTGTACAAGAATAGTAAAATATACAAGGTGGAGATTGATAGGAAGAAATTGTTTGGTAGAATATACATTCAATTCAGTTTAATAAAAAAAAAAAGTCACTGTGACGGTCACCTGGTCATGTACCCTTACCTTGTTGTGTGAAAACCTTGTAACTCAAATTTGGTTGATTTTCATGTTTCATGTCACATTGAAGGATTACATATCGCTGTTGGGTGCTGGGTGAAAACCTTGTATCTCTAAAATGTCCACTTTTCAGCAACTAAGCGGAACAGCCTTGTTTTTAACTTGATAGCCATGCATTTTTGAGTTTATCTAATCGGTGTTGAAGAGGTTTCATAAGCACACGGGTTGTATGTTTTCCTCAATCTGTAGAGGAGCATGTAATCCATCAAGTTAAAATATGAAAATCACAAAAATTGGAGTTATGAGGTTTTCACCCGACAGCGACGATGTAATTGTTGAGAAAACTTTCTGATCTCTTGGGATTATGAGACTCCTTCAAAACCCACTGGAAAACTCAAAGATGCATTATCATCAAGCTACAAACAAGGCTTTTTTTTCTTTCTGTACATGTTTCTGAAAAGTTGACATTTGGGAGATACAAGGATTTTACCTGACAGACATGATGCTCATATGACCTGAGCAATGAACTTTAACCACTGATTCATAGATCTGTTATGAATAAATCATTTTCAAATCCTGGCAGAATTATAAATAGTGGAGTAATATGGATGAGCTCTGGTTGCATCCCTCCTGTAAGAAGCTCTTCTTTGTTGGTATTTGTGTGGGCTGGGCGCAAACCATTTTGACGAGATTTTTCTAATCCTGAAAAGAATCTGTCAGTATCTGCTCAGTTTACTTTAGATGAAAAACCACAGACATAAACACAGGAAATGGATTCTTTTCATGCTTATTTTGAAGCTGTATCAGTGTCTGTCGAGGCTTTGATGTTTAGCCAAATCGCATCAGTTGCGGTTATTGTACTCCGCATAATTTCTCAGGCATTTTGTATACAAAACATTAAGGAAATTGAATATTTGTGAGGATGCTCCACTGGATGCTTGGTCACAAACTGAAGGGAAGTAGTTTACTAGATAAATGATGAGAAGTAGAGACATAAATTTGAATGGCTGTGCTCAAAATGAGTGTACAGTAGCAGAGATTTCAAACCAAATACCTCTGCTGATTACAGCTGCATCAAGACATTTTTTTTTCCAGTTTATCCACTTTCCTACTTCCTTCCCTCCTAAACTCTTAATGAACAAGGATTTCTTGATGAGGTTTCTCTCTTAAAATGACATTGTAAATGTTTTCATCTTCATCAGGAAATGGTTTGTCTGCATCTATTACCAGGAATCATTTTGGGGACCATACAAGTGCAATTTGTGTATCAGCCTCAATTGAAAAATAAGAAACATGGGCTAAAAGGCTAGTAAAAAATGTTCATCACTGACTTTAAGTAATGATTATTGGCACAGAATAAGACAGATGAAAACATACCATGGAATATCATGGCTCAGAACATCAGGTTGGGGATAAATATCCACCATGAAGGCATTAAAAGTAAGCATGCACGCTCTTCTTTTTTCATTATATATTTTCTTCTTGTCCAGGCAGGAACCTGCATGAGATCTGGAATGCGCAGCGCCTATTTCTGTTTGGTAATGATATTGGACAGAGACATTTAAACTGTCCTCGGCTCCCACAGTGGGACATCCTATCTACAGTAATGTGAGCGTAGTCATTTATTTCAGTGGCTGAGTGAGAGAGATCCGTGTGTTTATATACAGCCGTGTGAATCCACTGCAGCAGAATGTCAGCCTGCGTATTCTGGGCAGAGAGACAGACACACTCATACACTACATACTGAAGATGCACACACAGATAAATACACATTAAAAAGCACGCACACACACACACACATCCTTGCCACGTACATAGCCATGCTGACTCACATCACCAGCCATGTTAATGCCCTTCTGCTACATGGAAGATTAAATTTCACTCTCTTCTTGTGCACCCCACCTTGCCTCGCTTTGCCTTTGCATATTTATTCGTTTAGCGTGTATCTCCACTGCCGGAGGACCCAACCCAACATTACTATTTATTTGGCTTCTTAAGGTCACAGTCATTTAAATTCTTGGGATTTCTGAGCTGCGGCCCGACCCTCGACCTCCCCACACCGACAACTGAGAACACAACACCAACACAACCTGCCTGACCCTGACGTTATTTAAGAGTTGATGAAGCAGGTGCTTATTGTCTCCCGGGTGACCGAAACTTTAATCCAGAATTTATGAGCTGTGAACTGAATGTGCTTGCATAATGTGGTTTCAAAATGTGGTTTCAAAAGGCTTATGAGCCGACCATCGTCGTCGTCCTCCTCCCGTGCGTCTCTGTCTCCTCCTCTCCCTCATCATTTTGACAACCACCACCACCACCACTGCTATCATCACCTTCCCCCACCCCCCTCCTCCTCCTCCTCCTCCTCATTATCATGATCACCGCTGTGCTGCGTCCCAGTGAGGTGTGGCAGGACTGACCGGAAGGCTCTGAGTCACAGTGAAGTTTCTGGAACTGTGGGGGCAGCGAACTGGCCCAGAGTCAAGTGTTTAAACTTTAGACGGTAATGTAAGGGGATGAGACGGGGAGCATGGGGATGAGAAATGTAGCTGGGGAGAAAAAAGGGATTACAGGCAGAGACAGATGCAGAGAGACAACAAAGACACAGGGACAGAATATGCAGGATAAGAAAGAAAAATGTTTTACGCTGGAGAACAGATCCTGCAAATCTTGAGGCTCTTCCAAAGACAAAAAAGGACTGCATTTCTTCCTCTGAAAGGTGTGGAGAAACAGATGCAACACAGACAGCAGAGTTGGAGAGGCAGTGAGCCAATGATTGTCTGGGGAGACATAATTCATCATCACACCCTGATACACCCTTCTCCCTTTTCCCAACATCCCTGCCTGTCTTTCTTCAGCTGGGAACCATCAAGTTCTGAGGAATGATTAATTCAAAATAATATAAATGAGAATGCGAATAAAAATTCCTGGAATATGATATAACATGGAAATTTACCTTAGTTGGACTGTAATGATGACAGTAACTGACATCATTTTCCTATGTTTTCCTGGTTATTGTCTTCATCTAGATTTATCTAAAATAATTATTAGTCCCAGGACAGGAAGACTTTGAACTGAGCAAGAGTTACATGTAGCGTTGGTGTTTCTTCCCGGTACGCTGACACAGTCCTGTTCTCATAAATCGACATTGAACACATACCTGAGCCAAGGCCACCTCATTCATGCTCCGACCCTGCGTTCACTCTTCCTGCCATATATCTCCACCGCAGAGCCTCAGCCATGCGTGTGCATACATTAACCCCCAGGTCTGCTGCCGTGGCCTTTGCCGGGCTAAATAAAGCAGGGCCTAAAAGTGGGTGGCGGGCCACGAGTTCAGGTCAAAGGGAATGTGAAACCATAAACCAGCAGGAGCCTAGCTAGCCTTGAGACCGGCCACCACACACTCTGTTTACTTGGATGTTTGCTGTCAGGCTGACTGGCTTTATGTTTAATGGTGAGCAGAGTGTTTGCGTTTGTTTAGCTATTCTCTCAGCGGGTCATGAGGTTGAGGACAAGACCTGTGTAGTTTACAGTGAGAGAGCAGTGGGATGAAAGTGTTTTGATTTCAGACTTCCTGTTTGTTCCACAAGACTATGGTAACATTTCATTAAAGGGGCATTAAATAATCTATGACTCTCTCTTTTATCTCTTTTATCAACTCCTTGGTCTCGGTGACCAAGGAGTTGCAGCAGCATCGACAGGTTTCTGGCACTGCTTACCTGTGGCCTGTAAGGTCACATTACAGACCCGTAAGCAGAGATTCAACAGAAACATCTTGTTAATAGATATTATATCACAATGAAAACTACTGTAATAATAATCATGCTTGGTCATGCTCTTTTTTTTGCTTGAGAACGAAATGTCTTGCAAAACTCCACAGATATAATATGGTTATTTTGTAATTTCGTAATTATTGCACCTTTAATTCTGTGCACATTTGTGTGAATATTAATTTCTGAGAGATCAACCAGGGGCCGTGGGAGCGCTCTCAGCCTGTCTGCTCACCACTGAGCGGGGCGTGGTGAGGTGTGAAACGGGTGGCCAGGCCTGAGGTTGTGGATGTGCCACAGCACTTCATGGTCTAAACCAGTAGTTGCTAATGTGGCGTCTGGACGCTACCAAAGGTCTGAGGCCTCAGCCAACTCCAGGTGAAGGAATAATATTAGAGACATAAACATAAAGAGACAGAGAAGTTACTGATTAGTGAAAACAAACACCATGTAATCCTGCTTTCACCTACTCTGACTGGCTTAAATGACAAGTAGTGCACATGTGCAAATCAAACACAGCACATGGCCTGCCCACAGTGTAGTAGGTAGGGTGGGGATGTTATCAGTGGTGAGTTAGAGGGAAGGCATAAAGGAAGAACACTTTTCTAAATCCTGTTTTCTTTTTCCTTTGTGTTTTCAGAACCCTGATTCTCTGGAGGGCTCGATCCAGAAGCTGCTGTCGGCCCTCTACCCGCCTTTTGAGGCCACCGCCCCCACTGTTCTCAGCCAGCTCTTCCAAATCATCGACAGCCGTTACCAAGGAGACGCCCTCCGGTGCCTGCTGGACTTCCTGGTTCCAGCCAAGCACATCCTAGACAGTGTGCAGCAGGCTGCATGTGTAAGCCGCTGTCTTGTACAGTTACTGTCGAACTAACACTACATTTGCATATTGTTGTTTTCACTTTAATTTAAAGATTCTAGGTTCCTCTATGGGCTTGAGAAAAGTTTACTGCATCTTCGGTTTAGTAAACTTTCTCAAAACCCCACTGGATAAACTCTAAAAGTCATGGTGGTCAAGCTGAAAACAAGGCTATTTTTCTTAGTTCCTGAACAGTGGACATTTTGGAGATTCACGGTTTTCACCTGACAGCAACGATACCATATATGGAACAAAGCTGTATTAAATCAATTTTTATCATATTTCTAATGAAACCCTGTCCTGTCCCTGTCCCACTTTAGGCCCAGTACTCAGATGTAGTCTTCCACTGTGAAGGCTGGCCTCTGTGTTTGCGTGACCAAGTCGTCGTCCACCTCGCTCCCATCAACCCCCTGATACTTCAGCCTGGTGACTTTTACCTCCAGGTGGTGCCGTTCTGTGACCAATCAGCTCGCATCGTGGTCTGCAGCCTCCTGGAAGAGGAGGGGCTTAGGGTGGAAGTAGTCGAGGAAACCCCCATCCCTGAAACTTCCTATCCTTGCATATTCAGCTGTGACTGGCTAGAGGAGATCAACCAGGGCCGCCATGCTACCCCTCTCAGCCAATGCCTGCTCGCCACCGAGCAGGGCGTGGTGAGGTTACCATGGGAACGGGTGGCCGTGCCTGAGTTTGTGGACGTGCCACAGTTTGCTGGGAATAGTATGGCCTCTGTTCCTCCTTCATATCCTCTTTTATCACCTCCTCTTCCTCTTCCTCTTCCTCCACCTCTTCCTGATTTTCCTACTGCTGCTGCTCTGAATTCTCCTTCAAATCCTGCACTTCCTCTTTCTCCTCCAAGGGAATCTGCATCAAAACAATCTCCTCTGACCAGTCAGAATTCAGTTTCGAAGTCTTCTGCTCCTCATCCCTCTGCGTTCTCTGTGGAGACCAGGATATGTCCGGCGAAGCACGGCATCGCTGTGTCGCTCCGCTTGGTGGATACTAGCACTGCTGCTTCATCTAGGCCAGTTAAAGTGAATGAGACTGAGCCTGAGCCTAAGCCTATAGGCTGGGTGTCCCCTAATACTTGGGACAGCCGCTGTACTGGGACAGGTACATATACAGCTAAAAGTACGAGCACAGGTTCAGGTATATGTGCTCCTGCAAGTATTGGTGGAGATACCAATACATCTGCAGATAAAAGTGAAGGTGTTTTTGCAAATATAGCTTCAGGGCAAGATAAACATAGAAATACAAGCCTGAAAGATACAAGTAGGGCAGCAGACCAAGTTTGTAGTGTTAAAGTTGCAGAAGGGGATTATATTGACATACTGCAAGCAGCGATGCTTTTTGGTGGAGCTCAGGCACTAACAGAAGAACAACAGCAACAATTACAAGTGCAGATGCAACCACGCACGCAAATCCAAGCACAAATGCAACGCTACACACAAGCACAAATGCAACTGCATGCACAAATGCAAGCGCAAACAGAGACACACATGCAAACACACGTGCACCCGAGCGCACAGATGCCACCTCAAACACAATCACAGGTACATGTACAATCACCCACAAAACCACAAGCACACGCCCATCCTCGATCAGGGGCTGTTATGTCATTTAGGCCTAACATGCCTGGGGAAACTGGACCTCCATCCGCTCTCCACCATTCCCAGCCCCACCACCCTCACCCCGACTCCCATGAACCCTCTCACTGTGTCCGCACCGTCCGCTTCGCCGAGAAACCCTGTACCCCGTGCATGAGGAGGAGACAGGGCGGGAAGGTTTCCAGAGCGCAGGAGCTGAGGTGTCGATACAGGGAGTCCTACCAGGCTGCCATACAAAACCCTGTCGCCTTTGGCCGGGAGAAGGACAGAGGGAATATGTTAGCCGTGGTGGAGGAGGACGGCGATTTCTCACAGTGTGACGAGAGATGGAGGCCGCCGGAGGCTGACAGGGGGGATCCGTGGTGTTATGCCCAAGGAACGTGCTGTGATCCTGGGATGCAAAACCAGTCAGCCTCCCCTGTCAGTGGAGCTGTCTGTAAGGAGTCTGGAGAAAAGAACACTGTTCCATATTGGAAACCAGGAGATACAAAAACTGCCCCCTGTATGGATTACAGGGATACAAATGCTTTAAAATATGGACTGCCGGAGCAGACAGCTGAAAGGAACACTGTGCCATTTAGGGAACCGAGGGACGCATACTCTGCCAAACCCTATGGCAATTTATACAGTGTGAATGGGACGAATTTAGGGGCAGGAACAAGAGTAAACACTACTAAATCCTGTGGAGTTTTTAGCTCAAATGATTCTAAACAGGCAGATGTGAACTCCACCAAACAACGTGGATTACCGTCTTGTTCAAGTGAAATTTCAGGGATGAACGTGAGCGTCATTAAGCCTCTTGAAAGACTCCAAAACAGAACTGACTCCACAGCGATGCAGCTAAACCTTTCTAAGTCTCTTGGAGTACCGCAAAACAGACGAGAATCCATTCAGTCGGATGGAAGATGCTCCTCTCTGTCCACAGCGGTGGTGGACACCTCAGAGAAGTGTGAGCTGGTCATCGTCCAGGGGCAAAACGTCAGGAGAAGAGAAAGTACGGACTCCTGTGCAGAGATGGTTCCCAGGCTGCATGTGGTCAAATGTAAAAACACCACAGCCTTTGGACTGGTGTCACCCAAGATCAACAGGAGGAAGATGGTCATCAAAGGTATAGAGTTATTATTGAGGTTAATGTTTCGAATGTTATTGTCTGCTGTTTATTTTGTTGTCTACCACCGAAAGAAAATCAGCGTTCATCAGATTCCCTTCCCCAAAAATGTTTCCCCTGCCTATAGATGGAGCACAGCCTGGAAACCCTTCCATACCCAGTAGAAATGGCCATCAGACAGAGACCCAGAGAGAGAGCGATCCTCCTGCAGCAGCAGAGACCCACAGGAAGCCCCATCCTGGCTCTGCTCGCCCCAGACCGGACCACCTCCCGCTGGGATCCCCAGACCCCAGAACCCACCCCCTCTACCTGGGACTGGCTTCTCACACAGGTACTCACTACATTCTGTTTGAGAATCAATACGAATAATCGTAGTAATCATAATAATAACAAACAACTTTATTTATATGGCAGCTTTTTCTTTTTTTTTTACAGAGTTTACAAAGTGCTTTACAGAGCACAACATAAAAACAAAAAAGAGATTACATAAAAATGTGCCAATAACGGATTAGTCAATAATAAACAGAAGAACAAAGAATTAAGAAACTAATAACTAGTTATTACATAAACTATTTTATAAGAATGGATTGTAAGAAGAGAGCCTTACCTACCTATTTTATATTTTTCTTTCTTTTTAATGTCATTTTATGAGTTGATAATGTCATTTTACAAATTATGTATCTTTTGTGTTTTATGTGAATCACATTGAATTTGCCTTGTGTATGAAATGTGCTATATAAATAAAGCTTGCCTTGCCTTACCCAAAACACTGATTTAGCTATAGCCTTAGCTCCTCGGGCAGGTTGTTCCACAACATAGGGGCTCTATTGGAGATCCTCACTCAATAACTTTTAATAATTCGATTTTCCCTGATATCTGGTCTCTCCAACCCCTTCAGGTGGCAGAGACCGGACAGGCAGGGCCATAGTTGAGGTCTATGGAGAACACCAGGGATGGAGATCAGCTGTAACCAGCCAGGAGCTTTTCCACATGCTGCTCTACTTCCACTCCATCACCAGGTAAGGAGGAACATCCTGTCATCTCTGTCTTATCCTGCATATTATCTGAATCACTCAACCAATCAGTCAAACAAACAAACTTCACAGGATATTTAGAGGCATTCAGGAAGGCATCTTTGTGGTATTTGTGTTTTCTTGTCTCATTGTACTGTGGGTTTCAAGTGTGTGGTACTTTTTATTAAACTGTCGTCCACCATTACGCACTATTTTGTCTTTTTCATCACTGTATCCAGGAGAGAAATTAGAGAATCTGGGATGACGCTCATATTTGATGCAAGGAGGACCGCTCCTCAACCGCAGCTCTATAAGGCCTTGATGACACTTCAGGTAAGAAAGACACAAACTTCCCTGCAGTAGCACGACTGCAGCAGTTCAGACTGAATTGTTTATGGTTGTTTCTGCCTGGCTGGAGAGCTGCGGAGCGGCGCTGCCCACGGACGATGAGCTGATGAGTGAAAATGCCAAGTGCTGAATAATGTATCTGCTCCAGAGCGTAGAGACCACATCCAGCTGTCCTTCAGCTTTTGTTTCATTAGACCGCTGATGGGTTCTGGTGTGTCTGTTTAAATTCAATTAAAAGAAACTTCCTCAAAATTTGATCATTTCAAATGCTCTCATTTAGAAATCTTCTCATATCTGTAGATATCTGTAGCTATAATAAGCTAAGTCTGGAAATACAATATTGAGAATTTTATCATTAGTTGGTAAATTGTAGTTTCAATTTACATTTTGAATTGAGTGAATTGAAAACGAGCGGTATAAAAGTGATACTATTTTTTCTGCTAAGGTACCAGTTTTTAAGATGTTTTATCATATTATATTAATATAATAATATATCATATTATTATATATTATTTATATTTGTCATGTTTGCTTGAGTTATACAGTATTCTAATTTTGATACCCACTCCATTAACTTTGATAAAATTCAATAAAAAAAAGTGGTTGAGTTTTCTTTTGATGCCTGTATATTTTTGACTCTTAACAAAGATTATAATAGTGGTCAATAAAATTCAAAAACAGGCAAAATTAAAGATGTATGGAGATATTACAATAGCCAAGTGTAATCCATGTTGTTGTGTTCCAGGAACAGACTCCCCAGGTGATAAACAGTCTGGTGCTGCTGGTGGACAAGGAGAGCAGCCATCGGCCTGAGAGCTGTCCTGGGGTCCAGGTCAGACTTTTCACTTGTTAGGGAGGCGTTGGCTGCAGACAGTGCATGTTCAGTGCTTGGAGACTGTTTATTGTGGGGGTTTTGGAAATCTCAACGGGTGGGGAGTTTTTGTTCGGGCCAGAAAGTGAGTTGTATGTGAGTGTATGTGTTTTCGTACTATCAACTGACACAAAACTTTTTTTTCCCGCTGTGTTGAGAAGGTTAAAGGTCACTCTTGTGTCATAACTCGTAGGAAAACCAAGTAGGAAATTTGTTTTTCTGATACATCCGATAGCACATGAATGCACAATTATACTATTCTTACTTATTGTACCTTTATGTTTACAGTTTATTTCAGCACATCAAGAATATTAAAATGAATGTTACAGTCACAATACATATTGTAAAGCCAGGATTTAAAAGGTTAATAAACAACATAGCAGCAATATCTACAGTAAAGGCAATCCATACTAGACAGAAGTGGTTATGGAAAGGATAATATCATTTTAGTACCTGAATCATAGAAGAGTCACTCTGTAGTTCATACTGCCATTTAGTGCTGTGGTTGAGGAAACTTGCTGATGTTACTTTGTCGTTTGTAACCTGGAAACAGACTGAAGTGGTGACCTCCATGAAAGCCTTGTACAAGCTAGTGGAGGTGAGTCAGCTGACCTCCTACCTGGACGGAACGCTCTCTCACAGCCGCTGTGATTGGCTGGAGCTGCACCAGGTGAGACACTCGCCATATGGAAGCCATTTTGGGAAGTTTTCTCTCTCTCTCTCTCTCTCTCTCTCTCTCTCTCTCTCTCTCTCTCTCTCCAACAAATACTGAATTTACCTGCTCATATCCATGTCTTTCATTCTGTAGAAACTCTTCCCGTTTGTGTCAGATCTACATGAGGCGTCCAACCTGCTACTGAGAGCCATCAGTAAGTTAGAGGAGCCCCAGAGGATTGACACTGTACAGGTACCTCAACACTGTACTTTGCCTGGTTTCTTATGTCATTATTAGTGCTACAATATAGTTACTGGTGTTGCTCCTGGCACATTGTCAATGTCCTTAAAAAACTGTCTTTGTGCTCAGTTATGTAACTCTGTAAACATCCTAATTGCAGTATATAATGCTGTATGTGTGTTGGTATATGATATTAGCTTCTGTAGCTGTAAGTATTGGTGCAGGTGCATGGAAAACTATAGCCAAGCATGCTCATTTTCTCAAGTGCAAAGATGATCTTCACACCAAAATACCAGCTCAGTTTTTGTTTATAAAATATTGTTCAAATAAAAGAGTTACGATTCGTCTCTTTGTGCAACAGACTGTCCAGCAGTGCATGATGGACCAGAGAACTCTGATGAGGGACGTTCTGGAGGACAGCCGATTGGTCAGTTTACAGAGGGAGGGCGGGTCCATCCTGGCCAGGCTGAGGAAAGAGAGCGACCTCAAATACCCCCACTGTGAGGACCTCAGGTAAACTTTGAGCAAAATGGCCCTGCTGTCACAGGCTGCATTTACATGCACAGACTAACAGGCTATCAGCCATACTGTGGTTAAGATTTTATTCGGGTTGAGCTGTTTACATGAACCTTTGATGCCCTGCAATTGAATATCTCTGTTGCCATGAATAAACCAATAAACAGAATATTCCTGTCAACCTGTGGTGTCCTGTCCATAGCTAAAACAGTCCACCAGCAATAAAGTATGAAAAAATGCAGCTACCTCCTCGCTATTTGACAATAGTCGCGTTACTTCTAATGCATGGGAAAGAAATGATGATCCCAATAGTATTAGTAAAATAAGTACTGCATGCCACTATGTTTGCTGTTGACATCAAAACGTACCCATGGGTGAAAACCAAAATTGAAGGAGTAAGATGTTGACATGCCACAGTAAGCTGTTTAATATGTGAGCGAGCCAGGCATCTTAACCGGGTTTGTGTGTGTAAGAGAGAGCAACCTCCAGCCTGAGTCAACGTGCGACCACAAAAATCCAAAGCTCATAATCATGGAGATGAGGCGTGACTCTTACTCAGAGTGAAGGCTTTTGGCAGACAAAATGTCATGTTTTTATTCAAACAAAAACAAAGATTCTATTTTTATACTCTGAGCAAGAGTCAAACCTCGTCTCCATAATTATGCTCTTAATCGAGTTTCTCATAATCGGTAGTATGAGCACTTTGGTTATTCTAAGCTAGTTATGATGTTTACATGCGTCAAACTAAAACCAGGTTACTTGACTTACTTGGTTGGGTGTTCATTAATTTAGTTTAATGAATGGACAGTTAAACCGGACACCTCTGATGCAACGGTTTTATCCCCACTCTATATGAATGCATTAGTAAAGCTTAAACACTGAGTAGGAGATTGACATTGCTCTTTGCCTGCCTTATGTTCCTGGGAAGTCCACAGGATGGCGACAAAGACATACAAAAGCAGCAACACAGCACAATTATAATCCTCAATCACTATTGGTGTCCCAGTTCTCTGTAGTTGAGTTACTTTCTGCATCACACAAGCGATGTGCTTTGTCACTTGGGCCTCTGCATCTTCCATTCAAACACCATCATGCTTTTATCCCTTATTTTTTGTACTTACCCACTAATCTGTCTCTTTACTATGCAGTGATGCAGTGGACTCTGTGACCAGTCTGTACAACCATGTGGAGGAGCAGGCTCATGTCCTGGTGCAGAAGTCCAACATGTCGCTGGAACACCTGGAGTACCTGCTGCGACTGAGAGAGATGGAGGGACACTTCATGCAGGTGCATTATTAGCTTTTTCTACAAATGTGGAACAAGTTTATCAATGCAGTTCACCAGATAAATGCATTTCCAGGAGTGAAGAAAAAGCCTTACTTTAAAAATCTTTCCATAAGTTTTGAATGGGCATTACAGTCCTTAGGGTCATGAACACCAATGTTTATAATTGACTATATTTGAATGGTTGGGGGTAAATCAATTGCTATTCACTCAAGTCCAGGATTTAATAAGTGAATGGATATTCAAAGTAAAGGAAAATGGAAAGGGAAAGAAATATTTATTCATCACAGAATCATCGATTGTCTTTTTGCACATGAATCAGGGAATTTAGAAAGTGATGCAGTGTAAAAAATCACTTTCAATAATGTGAAGAAATATCAACTTTAGCATGACTGTCCATTCTTGCACATGTATAGTACATCATTGGGTAATTACAGTCTCTTACTGTACATAATATTGTTTCATATCTTTCATCACTGCAGATCCAGGAGTGGTTTGATGCGGAGGGAGAGCGCCACCTGCTGGAGGCCGAAACAGTGGAGGACTCAAGAGACGCAGTGGAACAGACGCTCAACAGCTTCACTGCTTTCCTTATTGAGGCCAATGTGAGTCTGTGTTTGTTTGTGGCTGTCTTTCTGTCCATTTGTGTCCACCTGTCTCACTCATTATCTCTCTGTCTCTCTCTCTCTCTCTCCCCCAGGACCGTCAGCACCATGCCATGTCTTTGGTGTCAGAGGCAGAGAGGCTCCAGGGAGGCGGACTGTCTTACCCAGAGACCGAGGTCTTCAGGACCCTTGTCTGCACCTTCAAGTCTGGCCTGGAGGAGTTCCTGTCCAGGGCGGAGGCTTGTGGCCGGGAGCTGCAGATCATGGTCAGCGTGTCTGACTTCTGTGAGCAGGTTGGTGTCAGTCAAGTTAACTTTTCAGACCAGGAGCCAAATTGGGTAGTTGGGTAATTCTCCCTGGTCTCTACTGCTCTCACCCACTAGAAACAGACATCTGGCCCAGTGTTTAAGAAACACTGGTCTTGGCTGATTCAGTTGTATTTGCTCATTTGTCCGTTTAATTGTTTGATTGACTGGTCATTAGTTAATTTGTTGTTTTATTGTTTTGGAACTTCATCTTACTTTCATCAAAACCACTTTGGGAAGTTCAGAAGGGATAGGTAAACAGTTATATAGACTAATTGTAAAATGATGTAAAAGAGAAACGTGCACTGTCCCAGAAAAGAAAACTGTTTCTGACCTCTACCTCTTTATCTCCAAATAGGCTACAGCTCTGGCCAGAGAATGCAAAGAATACCTGGATCAGAGTCAAACAAACACCAACACAACACAAGACCAATACTATCATCCTGGCCAGAATACAACCCCTCTCAATCAAGCTAACACTCAATCAACGCAACACCAAAAGCAAGAGCATGGCTCTGGCCCAACCACCACCACTAATGTTTTACTGCCAGGCGATGACACCGCCATCCTCCAGACTTACCAGGACAGGTTCCTCCAGTTCAGCCCAGAGCGATTCCAGGAGGTGAAGGCCCAGGCCGGCGCCCTGCGGAGCTCCAGGGGGATGCTGGTCTGGAACGTAGCCTGGCTGAAGTGTCAGGAAACCAGGCAGCAGCTTCAGGAGAGGATGCAAGATGTAGACGAGGTTTACCATCAACAGCCGCACACTAGCGCCTGGTGTGAACGCCAGTATGTCGATGAGGTGGGCGCTGATGTTCAGACAGTGCCACCCAGTGGTCAGAACGTGGCGCTGCAGTCAACACCTGGGCCGCGACACCCGCAGTGGGAGGGCATCGTCTCAGGAGCAGTGGACATAGGAAAGAGAAGGCCGATCCTGGGCAGCGGCAGCACTAACGCAACATCTGTAGCCTGCTGTAACGTCGTCGCCAAACCTGATGATGGCAATGATGCTAGAACCAACAAGGGGTCAAAGGTCACTCCAGACTCCCCTCACAGGTAATGTTACTTCAGTGTTACTTCATTCGTTCACTTCGCTCAGCTAGAATTTACCCAATTTAGGTTTCAAGTGAGTCCTGGGAAAGGGGAGCTGGCATTGTAGCAGGGTTCCTTGAAAAGTTTGTGGATTTGAGAAAAATAAAATAAGGCCTTAAAGGTTTTTTGAAAATGAATGGATGGCCTTGAAAGTGCTTGATTTCTCTCTGGACCTCTCCCCGTCTTCGTGTCAACACTTCACATCCTGAGGAAATCCCTGTGGAGATTTGCACTGATACAGCAGCAGTTTTAAAATGAATGATTTCACCAGGATTTCTTGACTTGACAAGATCAGGAGCAAAATATCAGGCCTCTATGATGTCTAATTTTGACCAGTGTCATGTCCCAAAACATGCCAATTTAGAGTCCTTGAATTTCACCAACTAAGACCTTAAAAGTTCTTGAATTTGGTGTCCAAATGAGTGTGGGAACCCTGTAGTAGACATTGTAGTTGCAAAGTAACTCAGTGTTTCAAATGACAGCTTGAATCTATTTTAACCTTTGCTGGTACTGCTGAAAAACTATGCCAAGTTGGAAAGTAAGAGCAAATTTTAGATTTTTTTTTTCATTTTGTTTGTTGCAACCCAGGTAGCCAGGTCCTATGTAACATATGTATCATGTATGTATCTTCTCAGATCAACAAGGAAAGCGGAAAGAGAGGCGAGGAGGAGAGAGATGGCCAGCAGAGCGAGGAGCGAGAGAGACGCCGCCGCTCTCTCTCAGTCCCACACCGTCGGCTGCCAGTGGTTTCCATGGGGACGAGGCCTGGGAGGCCGGCGGTCGGTGAGCGAGGACTCGTGCTCCACAGCTGCGGTGACACCGACACCAGCGGGGCCGTCCACTCTACCGGAGCCGCCGGTCCGACCCCCGTCATCCTGCTCCCACCACGGTCAGCCATCTTGTCGGATCCTGCAGGAGGCTCAGAGGTTCCAGATCTCCCGCCATGGCAGCTTCTGCTCAGACGAGTCCTGCATGGGAGACGAGGGGGCAGCAGGGGCTGATGGGACTTCATGCTGCAAACACTCAAGCCTGCCCATCAGGAGATACGAGGGGACGTTTTGTCTGGCAAGTCCGCAGGAGAGCGCCAGCAACGCCCTGTAAGTTCGCTATGAGTTTTGGTTCATACTGGATCTTGCATTACTGAATAAAAAGAATAAAAAATCATCATTATAATTCCTCGTCAGTTGACTGATTGAGGCAGCAAAAATCCAATGATGTACTTTAAATTTTAGCTTGTGAGTCTTAATGAGATTTCATGCACTCTTTTTCACACACTCTTTCTCTTTCTGTCTCTAAGCTTACAATGAAGTACCACAGGTATCGTTTCATCTGATAAATTCTATTCTATTCTATTCTGTTCTATTCACTTTACTCTGCATGCCTCTTTTCTATAATTGTGCAGGTAGTTAATGCCTACAGTAAAATGCCTGTCTGCTGCTGCTTTATCGACTGAAATTGTGGAAATATGTTCTTTTTTCATATTCTGCTTGACCTATTTCTTGATGCATGGTAGAAAATCAGGGTAAAATAGTATTTGCAAACAATTATTATGGTTTGTTTTAGACCACTTAGGTGCCAGATGGGTGGGATTTGCCACAGAGGACAATGAGTGCTGGAAAGTTTACAAGTATTTTAAAGATTAGTACCTTACCTAATACTGTCTGAACTGTCCTGCTGCAGTAAACCCCACTCATCAGGTGGGCAAAGGAGGAACAAATGCAAAGAATTATTTGCAAATACTATTATCTATATATCATGAAATGCATCATTAAAATTTGTCTGTATGTATGCTAAGCAACTTCCTGTGAATCCATGTTTTAAATTGACATATTTGTCCTGTTTGTGTTGCCAGGAGGCTGCAGCGTGTGCTGGAGGAGCTGGTGTTCACGGAGAGGGAGTACGTCCGCTCGCTCGGTTACATCCTGACCCACTACCACCCCCTGCTGGAAAGGCCCGACATCCCCCAGGACCTCAGGGGCAAGCGAGGCGTCATCTTCGGCAACCTGGAGAAACTCTACGACTTCCACAGCCACTACTTCCTGCCGGAGCTGGAGGCCTGCCAGAGGGAACCCGCCATGGTGGCCCGCTGCTTCCTCAGACATGTGAGTCAGTACGGATGAAGAGGGCCGGGTTTGGGAGCAAGGAGTACCTGCAGTGGAATTATTGTAATATGATGACAAAGACTTTGTAACTGTAATTCATTAAAAAAGTTATTTTATTACAGCAGAGGGAGCCTGAAATGTCATACTGCCTTTTCCCTGTGTAGGTATGGGTTGGGTCAAAGTGGTTGGGTCAAATATATACAGCTCATTGGCTGTGGCTGTCATTTGATTATCACCTGTTAATTTATTACAATCACCTGTTATTTTCTTTTACGCAGAACTGGTGAGTAAAATATTACATGTAATAAGATGACAGTGATCTCTTTTAAAAGTGTAACTGAAATCCATTAGATATTGTGACACATGAGTAGGAAGAGATAGATTTTAAGTAGGTTAAACAGCAATAGATTACTGTAAAATGATGACAAAGAATCGAATTGTAATCCATCGCAATTATGCGAAAGGAGCCTGAACTAGTGCCATATAACTTCTTCAGATGAGAGTAGATAGAGATATTAGATAGTAGAAATAGACATGTAACCGGATTATATTTATATCATCATAAGAAATCAACCGCAGATCAAACGCAGATCTGGTATTGTTGGTGCAACACAAGTGGATAGAAATGGTTGAAAGTGGCCACATTCATACAGTAAATTTTCTAAAATGGTTTTAATTGTGTTCTTTACACAGATGGAGAGTTTTGGTCTGTATGCTCTCTACAGCAAGAACAAGCCTCAGTCAGACGCCCTGATCCTGCACCGTCGCCATGACATCTTCAAGGTCAGTTTATCTATATATTCTGTCTTTCTCTATCAACCAGAGAAAGACAGAAAATGAAATTGTGGAAATATGTTCCACAATTTAAATAAATGTGTTTAATACTTAATTTTTTCTTTGTGTTTACAGTGCACAAGATATTCCTCTATATTACCTTTTCACAGATTCTCTGCTCAGCTCAGCACCTGACACATTCATATTCATATAAATGAATGTCATGCTGCACAACAGGGTCTGTCAGTCTTTTTGGCAGACTGTAGTTCACATTTTGCCTGACCTGCACAGCCACCAGGGGGAAGCATCTTACAATTTTTGCAGACAAGGGGAGCTAGCTATTCCCTTTGAATGAATCCAGCCACTAACCCAGGCCCACTTTGTTTCTCCTCCCAGAGGAAGCAGCAGGAGCTCGGGGACATGATGGACCTCTCCTCCTACCTGCTGAGGCCCATCCAGAGGATCAGCAAGTACAGCCTGCTGCTGCAGGACATGCTCACCTTGGCTGGATCCTACAGGGCAAAAGACATCGTCCAGGATGCACTGCGTGGGTCAGGTGTGTGCGCACAGAGTGTGTGTGGCCCGGGTGTGTGTGTTGTGCCTGACGTGACGAGCAGCGAGAGGGAGAGGGAGAAGGCTGAGATCCAGGCGGCTGCAGACCTGGTTCGGTTTCAGATGCGTCACGGCAACGATCTCCTCACCATGGACGCCATCCAGGACTGTGATGTAAGATATCAGAATGGTAGACAACAGATAGTTGAAACACAGTAGATAAGTGAAAAGAGAATATCAAGTTTCAACAATTTATGATTTAGCATTTGTAGCTTTTTGGGTCAGTGATGACAAATTTTCTGATGACAGATGCATGCAAATCCTCTCCTCTCCTCTTGTCTCCTCTCATCTCCTTTTCTCCTCTCATTTTCTTTCCTCTCCTCTCCTCTCCTCTCCTCTCCTCTCCTCTCCTCTCCTCTCCTCTCCTCTCCTCTCCTCTCCTCTTCTCTCCTCTCCTCTCCCAGGTGAATTTAAAGGAGCAGGGTCAGCTGATTCGCCAGGATGAGTTCACAGTTTTCTTCAGGAAGAAGAAGTGCGTCCGTCGCATCTTTCTCTTTGAAAGTCTCGTCCTCTTCAGCAAGACCAAGAGGACTGAAATTGGCAACGATGTTTATGTCTACAAACAGTCTTTCAAGGTCTGTACACAGGTCCTTATTCTACCTTCATTTCAGCTTTCATGATATACAAGCAATGACACAGGTATTTTTTTTATATTTCAATTAATACATCAAAGTACATAAACCTCCATAATTCATCTTTCTCTGTTGAAGTTCGGCGCTTTATAAAACGGGTAGTTCCAGTCCTCAGTTCTGATTGGCCCTAACCCTGCAGAACTGTTAATTTAAATATTAATTTGCTCACCGAAAATCACCACTTATGCTGGGGAATTGAAGTTCAAAGTTTTGAAACAGTTACCTCTTCCTGCTTTTTGGAGCCGCCAATGAGCAAAGTTGCCTAGTTTAAACTGCAGAAATGAGTGAGCTGTCATAACCACATATTATATTTTCCTGCAGTGAAATTAAACTCAAACGTTAGAAATTAGGGACTCATTCATTTCTCTGTGTCTCTTTGTGTTCTCCCTCCAGACGTGTGACATCGGGATGACCCATAACTCCAGTGTGAGCGGTCTGTGTTTTGAGATCTGGTTCCGCAGGAGGAAGAGCGAGGACACTTACACCCTGAAGGCCTCCAGCATGGAGGTGAAGAAAGCCTGGACCACCGACCTGGAGAGGATCCTGTGGGAACAGGCCACACACAGCAGAGGTAATAATAATATTAATGATAATAATATACCTTATTTATATAGCACTTAGAGTTTACAAAGTGCTTATAACAAGAATGATGATAGCGATGATAGCGATGATATAATACATAATGAGATGAAGATAAGGGGTACAAGCAAGACAAAACACATAGATACATAAAATACAGATAAAAGAAATCAGATAAAAGAAAACAAGAAACTAGAAGGGACTCAGATGCAGATATAATTCCTAGAGACTTAAATTTGAAGTTAAATTGATTTTAAGTTAATTTGAAAACAATTGCGTGAAAAGCAAATCTATAGAAGTGCATTTTATGTAGTGATTTTAATGGTAGTACTGACTTAGCAAGCTCCATATGTGTGTGTGTGTGTGTGTGTGTGTGTGTGTGTGTGTGTTTGTGTGTGTCTGTGTCTGTGTCTGTGTCTGTGTGTGTGTGTGTGTGTGTGTGTGTGTGTGTGTGTGTGTGTGTGTGTGTGGTGGGGGGGTAAACTGACCATCTACTTGCTGATGTCTCTTATCTGTGCGTTTTTGTCTCTAGCAATTTATGCGTGCATCTGTGAATGTGTCAATGTATGTGAATGGACGAATCAATCAATCAATCAGCCAATGAATCAGTCATTCAGCCATCTGGATCTTGTGACTGTTTATATTCCAGAGCTGCGTATGCAGGAGAGAGTGTTCATGGGAATGGGCAGGAAACCTTTCATGGACATTCAGTCCAGTGAAGCTGCCATCTGTGACCGAGCCGTCAACTGTGTCCCGCCTGGGAGAAGTAAGCAGTCCCACACAGAGCACTGAACACTACACCACAGTTTCTTAAACTATGGGTTGGGGTCCATAGTTGAAGACGTTTGGGATGTTTTCCTCAGACTGGGCCCTTGGGTGAAAAAGTTTAAGAACTTCAGCACCAGGTTCAGAATCGCTTTATTCGTCCAGGACAATCAATTTGCAGGTAGTGGTATCAGTGTAGAGACATACTGACATCTTACTCAGTCACACAGAACATACTGACACACTGACTGGTACAACAGCACCTCATGGCCACATGACCTTTAACCTTTGATTCAAATGCAAACAGGTAATGTTTGTCACAATACAAATGAGTTGCTAAGAGCAATGAACCAAACTTAATTGAAGATATATATTTTAACTACCTTGTGCACCGGATACATACAGTACATATGTAGATACATCACTAAATTAGAATAATCTAAACTAAACTAAACTGGACTGAACTAAACTAAACTAAACAGAACTGAGCTGAACGGAACAAAATTAATTGAAATTAAACAAAATGAAACAAAACAGTTAAACTAAACTAAAAAGTAACTAAACCCCAAACCCAAATCTGTGTAAAGCCTGACATCTAATGGCAAAAAGCATGCTACTGAAACTGCCATCCGATCTTTGGTGCCAGGTGATGTCACCTTCTACAAAACAGGTGGTGACATCATACTCTTTAAACTCCTTTTAACTAACTCAATTCAACTACAAAAGTATTCCTACAATAACGACCATGCCTGTGTTATCATGCTGACATCTTGCAGCACATTAATTTTCTTATTGATGACGTCTATCCATGTGTGTTGTCAGTCCCTGTGGCGTGTTGTTCACACAGGGGTTTAGAATACCCGCGGCCGCACTCCATTGGCTCCGGCAGCACCGCCTCCACCACCCTCAGCCAATCGTCTTCCTCCTCTGGCCGGGGCTCCCTGCCCCCCGTAGGCTATCCCGGAAACCAGTCGCAGGGGGCGGAGAGCGGCCACGCCGTCTGCTCCTCCCCTGAGGCCGTGGCCGACAACGAGCTCAACAATCATCACCTTCATCAGCATCATCTTCATCGTAACTGTGAACCGTGGAAACCGGGCCGCCATCTTCTGAGTGAGTTTATTTTTATTTATTTTTTTGTTATTTTTACTTTTTATTCTCAGAAGATAGTTTACATTTTCCCTGCTCTATACTAGGTTAGTTAACTCTTTATTAATACCACAGTTTACATACTTTTTTTGTTTTTTATATATTTTATTTTTTTGTTTTTTAGGAATATAGAACATACAAACTTATAAGGAAACATAAAACAGAAAAAAGTAGAGTCATTTAGACTAATTTCATGAGAGATATCTGTATTACACCTTTCCATTGTTGACAAAGGCAAGGTTTCAGTTCAATGTAAGGCTGCCAAATTTTCAGAAAACAGTCATATTTCTTGCTTAAAATATATGTAATTTTCTCCAGCGGTTCACATCTATTCATTTCTGAGAGCCAAAGTCCTGTTGAGAGGTGAAATTCTTTGTTTACATATTTGCTTATGTCCTTCTCCAGCACTGATGAATCATTCTTCAAACTCCATGAATGCAAAATATTTCACTTCATTTGGACTGGAAAAACCTGACTAAATTAAATGAACATATTTACTTAATGATTTTGAGCTTGTAGGAGTACGACTACTGAATACGAGGATATTAAATCTTTCTCTGATACCATCACTAATAGGGAAATGTAATTCTGTGTGTTTATTTCCCACCTGGTGGCAGTGTATCACTATAATCCAACCTGACATATAAATCCACATCCCTCTTTAGCTTTTGAGAATGTTAAGTTTTTATTTTTTCAATCATGAACCAATTTATCAACCCCTCCTCCCCAGTCAATCACTCCCAATTGTTTCTCACATTTTCTTGGTGTGTGTTTGTACCTCAGTGGACAGCACCGAATCCTCTGGAGAATGCATCAGCCTCTTCAGCAGCTCGGACCACAGCTGCCTCTCTGCCATTGGCGGAGAGGTCGTCGACTCCTCCTCCTCCTTCTTATCCCAGAGTTCCAAGCCCCGCCCATCGCTCTGCCGAACGCCGAGCCTGAGGAGGAACGGCTCGCCGGCGTTCACCAGGGAGAGGCCGAGTATCGTCCCCAAACCACAGGGCCTGGCTAATGCTCAGGTACAGGCGAACGTCCGGTCTAAAGATGTGAACTAGTCAATTATATGTAATGATTACTTTTGACAGAAGCTGTACATGTTTTAATGGGCCTTACCCCCCAATATGAAAGGTTAAATTTCTCATTTGGGTCTCAAAAACTTTAAAAACCCCTGTTCTAATGGTACACTGAAGACGTGAAATCAAGTTTTGGCACAGCAACAATTTTTCAAATCAATTAAATCGAATCAAATTTATTATATTACATTATGTCATTTAGTAGTCAAGCCCTCAATAGGAATAACTAGCATTTGTAGAATCAGAGTTTTTTTTTATTAAGTACTTGTAGCAGGTTTTTTACCACTTTATTGAAGTATTACTGTATATTTGTGTGATATATGGTCTGTTTTGCATCATAGGACAATGACATTGTCATTGGAAAATCAACAGAGGTTTAATCTATGGATTCCCTGCTGAAGGTAAGCACACTTATAATGCTCTTTATACTGGCTGTGTCGCTGTGGCTAGGCAGTTACTTATTATTATGCATCTATTGTAATACGGTCATGGCCAAAAACATAAATTGGTGAAAATGAGGTGACGTCTTTTTTCACTTTTTTTCATTATAATATTGTTGTGCTGCTTTTTTTTTATCAACTTGAACTCTGATCATTTAAGTCTATTGAAGTCCAGCACCCAGCTACAAAATAGCCTTTTGTGAAGAAGCGCACCTGTATCTATTCTATATTGTTATACACTATTTTAGGATCTATACTGTATTTATATCATTTAAAAAAAATGTGTGATTAATGTTGTTTCAGGTCATTGGTCCACTGAGTCTGTCCAGTCCTGTCTGACGTCTTCTAGTCGCCCTGCAGGTCCTGAAAAATGGAGGGATGGATGAACCCGGTCCTGACCAGACCAGACTCAACCTCATTTAAATGAAAAGCTACACTAGGCATGAGGCGGTTGATATTGTCTGATCAGAGGGCCTCGTTGTTTGAATCAAACCATTTGCGGTTCAGTTTGTTGATATCACGCCTCAAGCATCAACTGCCAGCCATTTATTTCAGATTATTTGCCAACCAATCCGTCACACTGCTCCAGCTGGAAGTGCATAGGATTGTCTTGATCACTGATTGACCAATACATCCTGTTCTTAAATATATCCTGTACGTCGCTAAAATCTTTCTTGCTTGTTAGGCAAGCAATGAAGAGAAGAAGAGTCACGACATGGAGAGATGGATGGGTGATGTGGTCGACTGATGCACAGGTGCAGTGAAAGATGTGCACTTCAGCAGCCTGGTTGTTTTTTTTTAGCAACAAACAAAGGACCATGAAGGAAAGACATTATTTTGATGCTTATTTACGCTTCATTCAGTAGCACACAATAGACGATGGCATGTAACATCAACCCAAAAATACACACTAGCCTACAGGTGCCTTTGTCCTCAATCCTCAACCATCCTTTAAAATGTAATTGAGTCAGCTGCTGTAGCTACTATTGATTACAAACCTTCATGTGGAAAACAACTTTTTTTTATTTTTTTTTTTATTTTATTTATTAGCACAAAGGAAGTGATAAAACAAAAGTATATGAAACAAACATAGCAGGGATTGTGCAGGAGAGGTAAGAAACCCCAAAGGGCTTATAGTAAAAACCTCCCCTCTAGGATTTACAATTTATCCTAATACTATGGATATTTGTTTCCGAACTTCTGTTTGATGTCTTGAACATCAGCAGCTGAAAATGCAGAGAAGCAAATTGATGTGCTAGTGCACAAACTGTTACTCACAGTAAAGGTTGGTTAAAAAACACAACACTTAAACCACTTCTTTACTCTTCAAAAAAAAGGCAGAGTTGTACTTTTTGTCACTGCTAGAAAAAGTACAACTCTGTACCCTTTTTCTTCTGTTCAGAAAAACGATCCACATGATTGTGTAATTATATGGGGAATACCCGGGGAAACGAGTGTAACCCCCCCCCCCCCCCCCCCCCCCAATATAAACAGTAAGTGATGAGCAACATGTGGTTCTGCTGCAATGAGACGCCTCAACACATGTAATGTCGAGGTCAAAGGAAAATCTTATTGTATAAACATGTTTATTAGATCCTCTGTGCTGTGCCTCCTGTACAATTATTGATACGCAGGGATCAAATAAGAGATTATTGTATCTACTATAATGTATTTCTATTTATTTTCTTCTTTTGGGCCATTTTTATACTACTGTTGTCTTGGGAAACATTTGCATTTATCTGTCTGGTTGTGAGATTTTTACAGTAGTCCTGTATTTAAATAATTTATAGTAAGGGGGAGACCACTAGCCACCTGTAAGGCCCATTTACATTGGAAAAATAAAAAAGTGGGTTTTCACACCTGGATTTGAAAAGGTCTTTACCAAGGGAGACTCACAACCGCTGCATACTAACAGATAGGGAAACCACTCATTATTTCGGGTCCACCATTGGTTCCAAACTGATCAATTTACCAGCTTCACCATCGTGAAAAATGACCATTAATAATAGGATACCATTTTAGGATACCGTTTATTTCAATTTTTTGTATTTTTATGTTTTCTTTACAAATGATTGTAATGAAAAGTATAATTCTTTTGTAAGCTCTTTTATTTTATTGCCTGTGCAAAATGCACAGCGTCCAAATCTTAGCAGGATCTTGAGAAGTTGAGGCTGTGATGCCAGTTTTTGGTTTTACTTCCTTACTTACTTACTACTTACTTACGTTCACATGATATGGCAAGCCAGTTCCACATTTTTTTCTTTCTTTCATATGTTCACATAATATGGCAAGCCAGTTCCACTTTTTTTTTTCTTACTTTCATTTTTTGCTTGATTGCTTTTTTTCTTGCTTTTTTTTTCTTTCATGTGTTCACTCATTCTCTTGTTCAGTGCAATGCAGGGTCAGTGCTGTAGTTTTTTTTTTTTTTTAGGGAACTAAA